>NW_023601097.1:0-23194 GCF_014898055.3 Talpa occidentalis | reverse complement strand
TGGCAATGAAAAGAAAGTTCTAAAAGGAAGGCCTGTAAGTGTCTGTGATTATGCTAAACTTAAAAAAAGTTTTGGAAACTTTGATAGCCTACTTAGGAAGATTTCAAAAACTGGCGGAATTTGTGTTTTGATGTATGAAAGCCACAAATGAAATTCAAGGAGGACCAGGAGATTTCCCTTTCTCTTTCTTTTCATCCTTAGATCCTTATCAGGGAATGTCCTAACTAGCTCAGAACATTTATTTAAAAATCTGTTTTACTTGGATGGTTGCTACATTTTAATCTCATAGAGAGTAATTTTAAAAATACTTTTCACAACTCTATCTAGTCACCCATTTCTAAATATGAATCAAAAATAGGTCTGCGTGAGACAATTGACAGTGGAAAGCAGGACACAGCGTGGGGCTAGCTGTGCGGCAATAATTCCTTGCTTTCGGAGAATTTTATGGGAGACGTGAAGCATGAGGTCATGATGAAGATTAGGACAATTCCAGATTAGGAGAAATAGTGGATAAATATTCAGTTATTCCTATTCTCTCTGATTTGACATGCAAATGAAATATATTCATGCCATAAAGCATTTAGGCACTCAGTAAATGTTTGCTGAATGCATTTATGAAATGAAAATGAAAAATGCAGTATTCATTACTTTATAATTATACATTCATAAGTCACTGTATGTTTACAAAGTACTTCCCAATCCTACTCTTCATTTTAAAGCAGAAGAAACAGAATTGGATTAGCATTAGCAGTAATGACTCTCAGCTGAACAGCACTTTACAACTTTCCCATATATTATTTCATTGTGAGATGCTAAATGCCTTGAACAACACCACTCCAAATCATGCCAAAAGAAGCATTCATTCCTTATGTCCCTGGAGTGAGACAAGCTCATCCAGCTACTTTGAATCTTCAGTTCCTGCATTATTATCTACAGAAACTAAAGAAGGGGCAAGTCTGAGTACAGCTTTTCATGGGATATTACCGAGTTGTATGATTATGGAGTCTTCAATAATTTACTATAACAAGATTTTATTATGCTCTAATTTTCCAGCTTTCATCAGCTTGAGCATTCCTACTAAAAAATTCCAAATCATCATTTGAGGGCACGAAATAAGGTGGAAAATCAGATTCAGTAAGTTTCTGGTCACATTTTGTTTAAGAAACACTAATTCCCTTGAAGTCCAATTTATTCAATTTGCAGAAGTAGACTAAATATTTCAAATTATCTCATTTCCTTAAATATTACTGTCATTTTAAACTACATTTGTATGCCCTAAGAAATGGGATAAGATACAAGAGTTGTGAAAATACACTGTCAACAGATAGAACCATTATCATTATGTACTAATTAGCTTGAAATAAACATGAAAGCTAAATAATTCAATAGCAATAAAATAAATCAGTGGGTTGGATATTGAAAAATAGGGATTTTAATCATTGAAAGTTTCAGATTTTTCATTTTTATTCATTTTTTTTCACAAACAAGCTATTTTTATACAATATTACAGTTGGGAAAATTGAGTCTGAGAGCATTCAAAAAATAGTACAGGATAGGTAGCATATTATAGCATAACTTTTTTTTTTTTGGCTTAGTTTAGTGTCAAACCAATATGAGCTGCTACCAACTTGAGTAATTTATTTAAACTTGCCAAACCTCATTTCCTCTTGTATAAATTGAGGAAAATAACTTACCTCATCCAATTGTGAGAGTTAAAACTATGCATATAAGACACTTATCACAGTCTTCTTGATACATGGTAAATATTCAATACATGTTAACTATGAACTGTTAATCATTTTAATAATTTATCCAGGGATACCATCCAAGAAGTGGTATAGCTGATTCAATGTTTGTGTGAACTTAAAATCTGAGATTCTTGCAATTACACTCTACTGCCTTCTACCATTTATAAAATGAGAATATTGAAAATGGATCACATGACCTTCTATTCTGAAAAATTGTGACTATATGAGGATGTTTGTTAACTCCTCATAATAGTTGGTCCATTTAAGTATGTATCACACTGTCAGATCATAGAGTTCAGTATTTATAGCAATGAAAATAGTATTTCAATAGAAATTGTGTAATTTCTCACTTAAACACAATAATCTAATCTTAAAATTTTTGTCCTAAAATGAAGAAAATGTCTGTATCAGGGTACTGCATTTATAATGTACAATGTAAAAATAATACACAGTAATGAACATTATGTAATAATGTAAATATAATGTATAATGTAAAAAATGCGATTTTTTAGAAGTCAGATTCCTTGTTTAAGTTCTATTAATAAAATGAAGAATCATGTCAATAACTGCATACAGAACTAAAAGCTTTGTTCTGTCCACAATGGACTTTTTTTTTTTTAAATTACAACGTTGAACTCAGAGCATGTACACTTAGTAGGTTAACATTTTCACTTTTTTAGTGAAAAGAATTGGGGAGTGAATTGAGTTTGAAGGACATAAAATACATAAATCTAAATACCTCAATTAGACTGGCTTTAGCGAAGCTATCTTGATTTTGAGGAACTTTTTACATCATTCCTTTTAGGTATACAAGTTTATCTGGGAGTACAAACCATCAAACAGAAGACTATGTTGGGCCTCCCCCGGTGGTGCAGCAGGTTGAGCGCTGGGCTGCGAAGCTGCCCGCAGCGTCTGCAGCACCTGTTCCATCTCAGGCCGTTGGCGAGGGTCCCACATGGCGCGCAGACCTCTCCTGCCGCCCACTGCTCCCCTCAGCAGTGTACTTGGGTCCTTCTGCCTGTTCTGCTCCCTGCTCTGGCTCTGGTGAATTCTCTCACCCTCCTGCTCTTCTGACTGTACCCAGTCCTTGTATAAATAAATAAATTTAAAAAAAAAAAAGAGAAGACTAAGTAAAAGCTGTGACTATATGTGGCCAGAGCCTTAAACACATGCTTTACATAGAGAAGTTGGCCTAACTCATAGCATGTTATTTGAGAAAGACTGTTTTACTTCTGGAAGGAGAAAATTTGAAAATACCGTTTATGTTTTGGGATTTTTTCCACTGTACTGAGTTCTCATTTATATACACTCAAAAAATATTTGCTCATTGGCAATTATTTCATATTTGGTTCATCTATGAGATATTCATGGGCAGAGTAGACCTTAGCAACACCCCTACTGTAATTATATACTATGTACAAATATGTGCATTTAAATTAATATTTTATTATTGAATGTTTCCATATAGAAAAAAAAAGGAGAGCCCATACAGTAACAACAACTAAATAACAATTATTTAGAAAATCTATGTAAGAGGAAACAATTATTTGCTAATCTAAATTGGTCTTGATCATGGAGTATCTTACATAACTTGCTTTCATTTCACTTCTGGATAACACCATCAGGAAATGGAATATTTTCTTCAAGTCTATTCTATTTCACAATTTTTTAGATTTTATATCACTTGTGCTTTTCCTTTAGAGGTTGCTATTTATTGGTCTTATTATCTTTTAGTAAATGGAAGAAAAGTAAATATTTCCTTTGAAGATTGATTTACAAAGATGGAAAAGAATAAATAAAGCTGCTTTGAGTTTCATGTATGCCTCTCTGTGAGGGGAAACCAGCACACAGTGGTTTTAAATACAGCATACAGTTTACAGAGGCATATCCAAGTATAACTGGAAAAGTATCTTCAAAGAATCAGGAAAGTGAATTTGAGTGTCATCAAGTTCATCTTTCTTAAAATATGATGGAAACTAAAGTGGGGTGTAAGGGCACGACTGACACAGGGCAGGTTTTCTGATCCCATGAAGACCGGGTAAAGGAGGAGTCAGAGTCCTCAGTGGTTTTGCAGGCTTTTATTGGGATGACCAGGTACAAGGCAGACAGGGGTGCTGGGGGGCCGGGAGGCTGGCAGTCCTCCCAGCCCCTGGCAAATACTCACTCTCTCTGGGCTCTCTGGTGTTCTCTGCTTCTGCTTCCTTGCTTCTCTCTCTCGGCTTCTCTTTGGCTTCTGTTCTCGCTTCTTCTTCGGCTTCTACTGGTGTCCCTGTGATGCCGCCCTTAAAAGCCCAGTCTCAGCCCAGGTGAATCCCATCTACCTATGCCCACACCCTACTCCAGGTGCCCACCATCAGGCATGCATTCAGGACCACAAGGATCCTTCATCTATCCTGATGGCGGGAGGGCAGAAAAGCCTGACATTTTTTCCTTACCTACATGGGGCAATAAGATCCTTGCCACCTTACCTCCCAACCACCATCATGTCAATTAACCTAGGATGAAGAAGAGATCCTTTTAGCAGAATCCAGCAGGTAAAAGCACTTCATCTACATCCCTGCCATCAAAGACTAATGAGGATGATCTCTTCCTGTTCTAAGTCACAATAAATAAATGTTCTACTTGGAAAAATCAGATTTTCTATCCCCTATTGGATGGTCTGGCCACTAGAATAAGATATATAAATGAAAACCAGAATGGCACAGAAGAAGGCTCATGTTGATGAGCACCCAGAGAATGGTATCTATTTCTAGATTGTTAATGGAAAGATTAAAAGGGGTTGATTTAATGATTCTACCTAGACTCTTGTGATGTCTTGCTATACTATTTTCATCTGCAGTGTGAGCTATGCTTCAGACTCTGATGAGTTTCCAAAGTATTATCACTATATTCCTAGCCTAAGATTTGGGGTGCTTTGGTGGTGGGTGTGTTGTGGTAACATATATCTGAAGAAGTGTTAATTTATACCTCTGAGTTATGTTCAGTGTTCTCAACAAATGTCACCTTAATAAAAATAAAGAAAATAAAACCAATAAGTGCATTAGGATTTATCTTCAGGAAGACAGATCACTATATTCTGAACCTTCAAGATTTTCTAACCTCCTCTCTTTAAAAGAAAAAGAATTTCCATGTGTCCCTATGGAATACTTTTGGAATAAAAGGGTCCAATTTATAATGCATTTTATCCAGTTGGCTTCCTTTGGGATTGCATTGATATCATTGATCCTAAATTTTGGCTGTCCAGACAAACCCTTTGCATTTTTGTGAACATAAACTGAATAATTAATGCCTCAAGGAGAATCCAGGATAACATGCACTTAAAAGGAAGAGGACAGGTGTATCTAATTATTTATCCTCATGCTATAACTACAGACTTAAAATACTTCCCATGTTATGGGGTTAAAAAGCTGCACATGGTGTTTATTTACAACTTCACACTCACTGATTGACACCAGGATAGTGTCAGGAATGGTTATCTGCGTAAAACAAAACACAACAAAAAAAACACCAGGATGACCAAGTTCATAAATTATCTTCAAGATCTCAGTAAATGCATAACAAGAGCAGGATATTTCTTTAATTAAATATTGAATTACCTTTCTTCATTTTTGTACCGGCTGGATCTGACATTCTAGTACATAAGGAAAAATTGCAGAAAGTTGAGGTGATATATGACACCTAGGAAAATTATCAGTGTACTTCTAGAGCAATAATGCTCCAATGTCCAATGAATCTTTACTGACCCTTTTTGTGTGTGTGTACAAACACCACATCAGCAACTTATAGCTATTCAACGATGATCTTCTTGTCCTATTTTTAAATGTTTGATTGCCAACAATCTCAAATTATATGTACTACTTAAATATTTTATGAATTTAATGTTAGATTAAACTTCATGCCAACAATTTTAGAGATCAAAGTATACAAGAAATGATGATAATAATTCAACGGCATGGAATTTATAGCAATGCAAGAAATATAGTGCACAGAGATATCTGAGTATGAAAAAAGCAGGTTCGAGGAATGAATAGAAAATACAAGATATAAACTTAAATATGTTTTATGTTCATATATACATATACACATCTGTGAATATACATTTATATGCATACATGGATATGTATATATAGTTGGTTCTGGTTATTTGTGTTGATTGTGTTCTACAGACTCAAATAATTGAATCAATGTATATTTAATCATTGCATCTCAGGTTCCTTTGACCTCTGGTCACATCATCATCAACCTATCAATATGTAACCTTGCTTTGAGAGCATTTTGTTTAAAGACATATAATTGAATACCTATTGCTGATTTATTAACATTGAACTCCCAGCCAATGGCACTACAATTCAGGACTGAGCAAAGCTTATCAAACACACCTATTTTGTCTGTAAGTTACATCAAATCTTTCTTGCACTTAGAAACACTGGAAAGTACTTTTAACACTACACCTGGGGGCCATTTTAAATAGAAAAATCAATAAAAACCACAAAATGTGAAAAAGTGGCTGAAAATATACTTATTTATAGTATAAGATTTGAAATAAGAAGCAGAGTATCACCTTGTTTGACTTGAGCTGGAAATGTATGCTTTGGACAACTGAAATTTCACTACTTTGTACCTGTTCACTAAAGACTAAAAAACACCAAAAGTATTGATTTTAAAGTTGGGTTACAAGTAAATTTTAGTGCATATGTAAGTCACAAATACAGAATATTTGAATACTGAAGATCAACTATATGTGTGTGTGTGTGTACATAATATTATATACACACTGGTTATTTTTAAGATTTTCATTGCATAGATGCTATCTCTCAATATATCTTTGGTTTTTTTTTTTTTTTTAATTTTCTAGAGGCATGTCTTATTTATTTATTTATTTGTTTGTTTGTTTGTTTGGTTTATACATGCACTGGGTACAGTCAGAAGCGCAGGAGGGTGAGAGAATTCACCAGAGCCAGAGCGGGGAGCAGAGCAGGCAGAAGGACTGAAGTACACTGCTGAGGGGAGCAGCGGGCGGCAGGAGAGGTCTGCGCGCCATGTGGGACCTCTTCGGTGGCCGGGGAGCAGCCAGGGATCGAATCGGCGCCGCAGAGGCTGCGGGCAGCTTCGCAACCCAGCGCTCAACCGCTGCGCCACCGAGGAGGCCCACTCTCTATATATCTTTGTAACTGATGTTCCATCAACCATTTCACACATGAATTTTTTTTATCCAAGCCTTTTATATTTATGGAAGCATATCACAAAAGCATGCTAGAATATCTTTGTGGTGAAATGGTGATTATCCTATGGACACATTTGTTTCATATCTGAGAAACGAATGGTACTATAGTATAATTGATGAGGTTAAACAATATGAATACAGATTGTCTATTTTCAGGAAATATTTAACTTTAAAGGAAAAAGTTCAGATTGATATTTACTGAAACTTCTTAGTCAAATTTTCTCAATATCAGCACTCCATTGGGCATTCATCATTTTGTTCACACTCTTTTGTCCAATGTATTTAATTAAGAATATTTGCAAATCTAGCTAAAAGTGTTCATCTAAGAAATGCACATTTGCCTAAATAGGACTCAATATATGAACACGGTTTTATAAGTATTGTGATGGAATAAACTGAGATGGTCAATTATAAACAGTAGTGATGACTACAAATTAGTGTGTTCTAAAATAAGAAACTATCCATTGAAATTTTCTTCAGTTCTGGAATTCACAGCATCTAAATGATGAGATAGTGTGGTAATCAGAGATTTTTATGGGTCACTATCAGCAAACTCTAGCTAATCTGATGATTTTTTTTTTTTTATGGAGCTGATTTTTAAGTGGAATCATTGAAGATGCAAAATATGTAACTCTTGTGATGCAGAAAGATAACTTCTTAAGTATGTTAAGGAAAGAGGAAGGGATGAAAGAAAACACAGGGAATTAGGGAAGGAGGCCATCACTGGGACTTCTCGGGGTTTAATCATTAGTCAGACTATGAAGCATTGAGTCTAAGGCTCAGTGGTCAACTTTAAGTAGGTTATGGACACACATTATCTCTCTAAGGATTTTTTCTCAAATAATAGGCTCTTCCAAGATGGAGACACAGTAAAATATAAAGGAGTATTGATTTCAATTTTCCCATGTTTTATGTTAAGTATCTTATTCGACACTACACAGAATAAATACATATTGTAAGCACATGCAAAATGATATTTCATTTTACATAGATATGTACAATATGAAAGATTAAATGTCAGTATCTTTTTTCAAATAACACTTTAATGTTTTTGACAATGCTTTTAAAAGAAAATGATTTTCATAAACTTACCCCACCAACCCATACCACTATAATACTGTTTTATTGTTTCAACACAATCTTTCAGAGCTTTCTTGCTCAAATTCACATTTAATTCAAATAGGACCTCATATTTTTATAGTCTTCACATCTTTCAGATTTCAATACCTGAAAAATGTTAAGTTAATGAATTATTGGTGGATGTGGTGTGTGGTAACATGCATCTGCAAGAGTATGAGCTTCGAGCCCTAAATCATATATAGTGCTGTAAACCAGAGTTCCCTCAATAAAAATAATATAATTTTAAAAGGTAACGGGAATTTATTTACCTGACCAAGCCTTTGTTGCTAGTTTGCTTTTGTTTTCTGTTTCCCTCCTCCCCTGAGCCACTTCTGGTATTGCAAAAAAGAAAAACTTACAGTTTAAACCTTCTTAAATCTCTTTTCTTCTTGTGAATACTTCCTTTGTGGTGAATGTCTTGGGATTAAGTTTTCAGTCAACAATTTTGGTTAGGTTGTTTCTTGCCATGTCTTCCTAGGGAGAAATTACATATTTAGTGTTCAACTATGCTTATTCATATGTACATTTTCTAGATTATTTTAAATCAAAGAATGCCATATGTTTAAATGGAAATATTAACAGCAGGTCTGAGTAACTGTCATTTCTGAACATAAAGTGAGAGTAAACTCCACTGATTAAATTAGTATATTTAGAAGTATGAGTTCATCAGATAAATTGGAGTGGCATTCTCTCCTGTCCAAAATAAGTGCTATAGTCAAGAATATGCTTTGGAATGAGACAATCAAGGGGTTCAAGTCAGATGTGTCTAGTATTAGTTATTTTCTTTTTCTTAACTGAGAAATTAAAGGACAGTAATGTGTGTCTCCTATGAAATGAGAGGAAAATGACTGAGATCAGTACTTGACGTGGAACAGGAGCTTAATTAACTAAGACCTGTGGCCCTCTGAGAGATTAGGAAATGCCATCCAGAGTCAGTCTTAAATTCTGTAATCATAGAGCTCTGGGATTATGAAGTACATAGTTGTCTTGTGGGTTTTTTTTTTTAATTGCTGGCAAACATCCAAATGGGATAGATGAGATTTCTGTGATTATCTAAATATCTGTTACCAATTCTTGATTGACTTTTTTAGCAAGTATTGGCAGTGTGTGGACATGAACTCGTGGGTGCAGGCATAAATTGGATCGTATGTCTTCCTTATATCAAGCCCCATCTAGAATTTCCAGTTCATGTAAATGTCTAAACACTACAAAATTGATCATTTTCTAGTCAAATGTGCAAAATTATATTACTGGCAAAATGAAAGGAAAGGGAAAATTAAATTACTGGCAAAATTAATTAAAGGAGATACTGGCAAAATTTAATTGTTTTACAAAAGAAGTCAGAAATATTTACCAGTTTGAAATGTATGCCTAGCCTAGATTGTAGAGTACTAACTGGTTGAGTATTTGAATGTGAAAAGGTGCAGAACAACTCCTAGGCCTGGCCTCAGTTTATTAAGAACTTCTATGATTTGCCTGTGATTTCTCTTTATAGAGCACATTCATTTCTCTGGTACCTGAGAGACTAGCCTGTGAAAAGAGAGAAAACTTATATAGGAAAAAGATTTAAGATAGCAAACAAGTGCAAATATTTATATTTAGGCATATCATGGTTTTCTTGTCCTCAAAATATCTTGAATAACATTTAAGGAACCAGTCTCTCCCGGATGAAACACTGACATTTTTCACCAGCCTGTGTTTCCTGAAGGTTTGAAATGCAAGCATCACAATGTCGTGGATAGTTAAGGAGTCTATTTATTCCTGTTTTGCATGAAAATCATTTCAAAATCATTTAAATTTGTATTAAATCAATGGTAAGCTCTATGCACATCCCACAGATGTTCAGCTATATTTTCTGCTAGTCACAAAGACAACTGCCAGAAAGTCTAAATGTTTTGTGTTGGGTATCCTTGTGCTGCTTTTGTGTTTGTCTCATTTCACCCTGTTGCTTTTGCATTTTGACATATCATTGCATTAGGAATTTTTAAAAGAGAGAAAATCCCATAAGCTTCAATTTAAATTTTCTCAAATACTAGAACTAGAAAATCACCCAACAAACAGCAGCAGTTCAATATTCATTCACAGCAAGAGTCTCCACTATGAAACCCACAGAATTGACAGAAAGCTTTGTTTAGCTGCCCAGAATTTTTACTGTATGAAGGCAAAGCCAGCAGTTAAATGCTTTGTTTTACATTTTGTTTAAGCAATGTTTCTTTAACTTACACACACCTGACTTTTCATTCAAACAACTGAGGACACACAGAATTTCCCAGGTTATAAGGAGATATCAATTGCAAGGATGCAAAGAAACAAAAGTTAAATGCATTTTACTCAGAAATTAATTTTTTTAGTTACCCCAGATTTTTTTTTTAAAACCTTCCTTTAGTCATCCCAACTGGATAACAATCATTTTCAAAAGGATGATTATTTCTATTTCATTCTAACCAGAAATGTTAGGATCCTTAAATAACACTTTCTAAGGAAATTTCTTTTATAGATAACCTCTAAAAGAGTGCCCATATTTTACTAAAATATACAGACCAGACACATATTTGAGATCATCTTTCAGCCTCCCTCTTTTGACTTTGACTAACAATGTGACTAAAATAGGAAGAATCTGGGCCTCCCCTGGTGGTGCAGAGGTTGAGTGCTGGTCTGTGAAGCTGCCCGCTGCAACGCCAGTTCGATCCCAGGCAGCCAGCGAGGGTCCCACATGGCGCGACAGACATCTCCTGTCGCACTTGCTGCTCCCTCAGCAATGTGTTTTGTCGGTCTGCCTGTTCTGTTCCCTGCTCTGGCCCTGGTGAATTCTCTCACCCTCCCGCGCTTCTGACTGTACCCAGTGCTTGTATAAATAAATAAATAAATCTTTAAAAAATAAAAAATAAATAAAATAGGAAGAATCTGAAAAGCCAGAAAAATACATTAAAATGTGAAAACAATTCATATGTCAGCTTTAACTGAAAATCAGTTGTGCCCCATAGGGAAAAATGTTTCAGTGAAAGTAACAAACCATTCAAATACTTTATTAAATCCTATTTCCCATCATAGAGAATGTCCTACTAGGTATGGCTTGTACCTGGTATTTGCCATTCAATCAGTTCCACATTTCCTGGCACCATTAAAGATCAGAAAGCCCTACCAGTCACTGAAGCCATTATGTGATGAGGAATTCACTTGCCCCACCAACCCACTTAAGCAGAGAGGGCTCTGTGTGTGTGTGTGGGGGGGGTGGTCGGGTGGTGCTTGCACTGTTTGTTGGCTAATCACATCCTGAGCAAAGCTTAAAAGCAAATTAGCAATCCTGCTTCCACATCTTTTCTCAACTCCTTTGTTGAATATACTCACACATACCCAGCTCACTTAGGGAGCCTGTATTATTTTAGAGCTCTTAAATGCACTGAAGTACTTTTTTAGTTTACAAAATTCTAATTTATCCTGTTATGTTAATGAACGGTCCCAAAGCAGCCTTCCAAAGAGAAAATATGCTTCCAGACAGTAGTTGATGTGCTGAACAAAATCTATTTATAATTCACTTATCAGAAGACTTTGAAAACATTAATCAACCACTTTATGATCTGGGTTTTTATATTTTAAATCTCAGAGCATCTGGAAAGGAGCTACTCTTTAATCATTTCTCAAGAGGTAGACTATTCTAGTGGAAAATGTAAGGATCAGGGAAGGAAAACAGATTTTAAGTTGTAGGCAACACCAATTGATTGGTAATGGCTTCTCGAAGTGCTGAGTAGAAAAGGATTCTGGGACAAAGCTGAACCCGGGAGAAAAAGAGTATTGAAATTGATTAACGATGTCTGTCATGCACGTGGGAAAAGGCTGAGGTAGTTTTATGTGCCAGAGATTCACAGTCTGCATGGACTGTGGAGATAAAAGGACCTAGATTTCAACCCTGACACTCTCATTTTAGAATTCTACACTTTGTGCGACTTACTTAAGCTTTCAGTTTGTTTCCCTGTCAGTATATATATATATATATATATAATATATATATATATATATAATAAAATACCTACTTACAGCTCAGATTTATTCTGAAAACTAGAGGAGGGCAAGTGTGTCAAGGGTGCCAACTTATTTTTTAAGAAGTGTTTATTGATTTTTTTGAGTTTCTCTTTGAGAAGTTTCAGTAAAGCACAACCAAAAAAAAAAAAAACAGCTTTTCTCTGTCTCTCGACAGAAAACAAAGTTCTTTTTAATAATTTGACACACTGAGAAATGATCATTTTAAGATATTTTACACAAATTAAATATACTCAAAATCATATATTTCATTATAATGTCCCTATTATTTCAATTAGACAAGAACTTACTTTAGTTGCCATGCAATTTATGAAGTGTGGAAGGCTTTTAATATTACTAGATTCAATGTAAGTGTATCCTGGTTTACTAATATTGTAGTATACCCTAAATAGACTGACTGCTCAATGTGTGCATTATAGATTATTATAAAACATAAAATATTTTCAGATATTCAAACTGTTTACATCACAAGAGTAATATGTAATTGTTTTTATTTTTCAGTAATATTTTCATTATGATAACATACAGGTATAGCAGTGTTCAGATAAAAAAATAAATCTTTTCAGATTTTAAAATGGCAGTTTGTTCATTAGCTGACCTATGAATATGACACATGAGAACGATATTACTCCTTTACACTGTTTTTTTTTTTAATATTTATTTTATTTATACAAGCACTAGGTAGAGTCAGAAGCGCGGGAGGGTGAGAGAATTTACCAGAGCCAAAGCAGGGAGCAGAACAGGCAGATAGACGAAGTACACTGCTGAGGGGAACAGAGGGCAGCAAGAGAGGTCTGAGCGCCAAGTGGAACCCTTGCCAGGTGGCGGGGAATCTAACTAGAGCTGCAGAGGCTGCGGGGCAGCTTCGCAACCCAGTGCTCAACCGCTGCACCACCGGGGAGGCCCTACTCCTATACACTGTTAAAAGATAAACTGAAGCTCACTAAAATGCAACAGGTTATTTAAACAGACATTCAGTCAGGCAGCCCCAGACCAAACGTGGGGAGAAGAGCTGTACCAAGAAGGGATAGGAGAAAGGCTTTTATGAAGAAGACAATACGCAAAGCAAGGCAATTTGATTGACTGTAGTTTATGTGATTTCTTTATTGGGGAAAGCATGATTGACTGTGACTAGTTGTTCTTCAGATTGATTTTTTTCAGATTCAAGTGCACTGACTCTGATTAGTTTTTGGTTTGCTTATGTGACTACCAAGACATTGGAACAACCACAGTTTTATTGGCCTCATGTTTAATTATTTTAATACTCTTAACTGTTTCTAAAATTTAAACCAGATATTTGCATTCGTCCAGAGAAAGTCTTTGCTCAGTTTGCCACTTCTGCACTCCAAGGACATGTTGCTAAAAAATCTTTCCTAAGTATCTTATAAAGTTGATTTGTTTATTCATTGTAGTGGTAGCAGCTGGTAGATTTGAGGAGAATGGTAATTAACTGTGGCAGAGAGAGAAAAATTAAGTTGAAAATGACCACATTCTTTTATTTGTGGCAGACAAATGAGCCTTTCAGAGAAAACATTGTAGCTGAAGGAATTGGTGTAAGTAGCCAGGGGATATCAGCTAGTAATGCAATGGACATAGGCACTATCTATTCAATGCTGGAACAACCAGTTGAAAAGTGAAAAATCCTTGTCAGTCAATCAGTTATTTTGTCTACATTACAGGAAAACAAAAAGGCAGGTCTAGATTTTTTTCACACTGCTCAATTGATTCCTATTTTAAATTTTGTATTAATTACATGTTTTGTTCTTGGGGCAGAGATGTAGAAAACCTCTAAAGCAATTACATAGGGACAGCCACATTAAAATTCATTAACTGTGGTTATTGTTGATTGGTTAATTGATTTAGCATCAGGAATGTTCTCTTAAATTTCAGGAAAAATATTTTTATGACTAAACAAGAAAGACTTCCTTTGAAAGGTATACCCTTACCTTGAGCTTATCAATTTTTAAAATAAATATTTCTTACTTGTTTCCACATGACATAGAATTTAAAATCCTGAAGGCAATTTGGAAGATATATACTGAATTTATAGATAAAATAGAATTTAAAAACAAAACTAACTGTTCTGTTGTAAGGAGTTCTTAAAAAAATCATAGGACTTGTAAAACAGTCTGACATTTTTTTCCATCCAAATTAGATTTTCCTTTTCTTCCATAGTAATGTGATTCCAAGGTGAGCATATGACTTCTAACCAAAAATTACATTTCCCAGTATCTCTTATATGTAGTTCTGGTTTTGTTACTTAAATTTTAACCAATGGGTTCTGTGAGAGAAAGTAGTTTATTGAGAAGGGCAAGCCACTTCTCAAGTCATGATCTTTAGATCTCTCTTTTTTTCCTTTCTCTATGCTGTTTTCCGAAAGGTGTGTCTAGCCTTGAGTCAACTTATGTTATATGGGCAAGGACAACAAACCAGGAAAGGAGGAGCAACAGTCTGAAATGATCCTGGGTCTCTGAGTGCTCTCGTATAGAGAGTTGCTAGAGCAGCCCTGGACAGTTCACATTCAGATTGTTACTGAGAAACAAATTTCTGTCTGACTTATTGAAATACTATTGAGTATCTGTTATTAACCACTAAAATAAATCTTATATTTGACACCTGAGTGTTGTCTTAACAGAACACATCTTGAAATAATATTCATCATCTCAGTTGTGAGGAGGCACTGAGTAAAGACACAATATTCCTGGCTGAATAGCTGAAATGCTGTTATAAAATAATTGGTAAAATTGTTGCTTATGATATCCTAGAAATGGGATCTATGCTGACTACTAGTATTATAATTAGGTAAATAGTTGGGGAAAAAAGTTTTCAATGCTAATATATGCAGTGGAGTTTTGTAATGCTTTTAACAAATTCTACAAGGGAAAAATGAACTCAGGCTATTTCTAATTGGCTTATGAAAAGAAATTTAAATACATAGAGCTAGGGTAAAGGATATTCTTTCTGCCTACATCTACCTATCCAAGTTTTCTGAGTGTGTGGTTACTAGTTGCTTTGAAAGTTACAGCTGCTTTTGTACCTTAAATTAAAACACTGATATGAAGTGGCTGTAAGGCTAGCAAAAGGTATGCCCCTGAGTATTTCTCAAACACTTCCAATTTAAGGTTTTCTAGGGTGAAAGACGACCCTAGCTGCAGAAATCATATTAAGGGGATTGTCTTTCTCACATAAACCTATTATCTGGATTGCTTTAGATAGTCTCTATTAGGTTAAGAAAGAGGATGAGCAGAGAGACCAGCAAACAAAAATGTAAAGGCTTTAGGCTTTAAACACACACACATATATAAGATCACATATAATATATATATATATATATATATATATATATATATATATATATATATATATTAGCTCTTTGGTGGTGGTTAAATGGACATGAAACTTTATGGGAGTAAATATACTAGAAATATATTAAGTTTTTACAGGGTTGTATCGACAAAAAAACTTCAATTCTGAATGCCAAAGGTTATGTGACCTCAGTTATGCATGTACTATCAAAACTGCATCAGCAGGAATAAGCTATAAAAACTGTGTGGCCACCCAGAGAGGTAAACTGTTCATTGGACACTTTAGATGTGGCTATCCAGGAGAGTGGATGGATAGAAATTTTCAGAGGAAAAAGGAGAATAATGTTCAAGGCAGTTCCTCTAAGAGAATATCAGCAGGAGTTGGAGAGGGAACAAACAAGGAACTTACTTCAGTGCCAAGGCAGGGATATATTCCAGTTCCCATGCATTGGGATTTGGTTATTATAATAGACTTGGGGCTATTACATATTTCCCATTCTCCCTTTTTGTGAATATAATTTTCAGTGGCATCTTGTTCTAATGCCGTGTGTGTGTGTGTGTGTGTGCATGTCATGAGGAGGGGTCGAATATATTTTTTATTTGGAGTTTACCAAAATCCTCCACCACCAAGAAAGGATACCTGGACCTCATAGATGTTGATGATGTGTTTGCATATTATTAAGATCCAATAGCTTGGGTTGAATGTACTAACTTACTGGAAACTTGAAATGATATCTCTTGGAGAGGGGATAAGAATAGTGTGTTTGTACAAAGAATTCACATCAGCTTATTAGGTGATCAGAAGTGAAGATAGTAGAAAGAATACTAGTTTCCCATTATTTAATTGTTCTTTCATATCATTTTTTATAAAAATCAAACTATTTTCCCAAAGACTACATTTTCCAGGATCCCTGTCTATTTCACTACATTTAGCAATGGTGCGTGAAGAGATATGTGCCATTTTGAGGTTATCCCTTTAAAGGAAGGGACATGTCTTCCTTTCCCCATTGTTCATCTAACTTCCTGAAACATGAAGTTGGCAATGAATCATCTTGCATCACGTGGACAAGGATACTACTCTGGGGATACTGAAGATACAAGCTAAAACTAACCTGAGTGACTGGCTGCCATACAAACCTGGACCACCATTTTGTTTCCTAAGGGAATGAGCGACTCTATTGTTTAATTCATTTTAATTTGGTGGTGCACCACAAAACACTGTGCACCACAAATGGGTTTTAAGTGTGCCAAGGTATTGATCTCCTCAGCCCTGGTGGGTAGCTATAGAGCCCTAAGCTGCTCTGGAAAATCACCAACTTCTCAGTCTTTTGTGTTTCCTATTTTTCTATGGCAGGTCCTTGAATAATGAACATCATTTTTTTAAAACATTAATGAGAGAAAGAAATCAATTCGGGGATCACTGTTTGTGTGGGGTTTGCATGGCCTCTCCACATCTGTGTGGATTTTCTCTGGGTGCTCTGCCTTCTTCCCATACCCCAAAGATGTATGCATTAGGTTCACTGGTGTCTCCACTGTCCCAGAGTGAATGTGGGTGGGTATGTGAGTGCACCCTGTGATGGAAGGGCATCCCCACCAGGGGGATTCCCACCTTGTGCTCTCAGCTACCAGGATAGGCACTGACCACCTGTGACCTTGAACTGAATTAAGTGGGATGGAAAAATGAATGAATGAAATCATACAAATTACTATTTAAAATTAAGCATTTTGGTTTTTTTTTAACATTTATTTATTTATGCATACAAGAACTTGGGCGTAAGCCGGAGGTGCGGGGTGGGGATGAAAGTATTCACCAGAGAGAGTGGGGAGCAGAACAGGCAGATGTACTGAAATACACTGGTGAGGGGAGCAGCAGATGAGGCAGGAGAATGCTGGGCCATGTGGGTTAGCTTCCTGGCCAGCAGGGGATCCAACTCGTGCTGTGGTGGCTGGTGATAGCTTGTTAGCGCTGTCTTTAAACCCCTGCACCACCAGGGAGGCCCGTGTTTTGGTTCTTTATTTAGAAATTTTGTGATGTTCTTATGACCAGAAATATGGTTTAAGAACTTAACTCTTGTTTATATCAGTTAACCTATGGTAAAATTGGTTTTGTTATACGTCATTTCATTGAAAAGTCACACTTTCCAGGAACTTGTGGTGGAAATAAGTGAGGACTTCATTATGATAGGACAGAAATATTGAAAATACTGTGCTAATCAGTATGAAATCTTAGGGTTTGAGGTTGCCTGCTATACTGGGTTGCCTGATACACTGAAACCTCTTGCTCAGTATAATAACAAGAAATACAGCACAGAAGTAAAGAGGCTATGAAACCAGTGACAAGCAGAATTTACTGTGATATGGCCTCTCATCCAAAGTCCTCAGCCTGAAAAGTTGTGCAGGCAGCTTACATCGCTGGCCTCTGTTCACCTGTGTTGTCCTTCATTCTTTCAGGTTATTGAAAGGACCCAGCAGGGGTCTGTATAAGTAGAAAACAAGAAGGCCCCAGGAATCTGGCACCACCGCATATGCTTCATTGCCTGTGCTCTTGACCCAGCTCCTAGCTGAAGCAATAAATCCCCCATGTGAAAGCAATCCCAGCAAATTCAAAGTTATCATTTTTGCCTGTCCTTAAATGTGGACTGCAGCTTCTGCGATCTGACCTAGAATCCCTTTTATTCTTTAGAACAATCCCACACTGGCTTAATCTAAAAGATAAGCCCAGAGGCTGAAGTAGCTCAAGCCATTAACATAAACAAGAGATGTAGATTAAAAAAAAAAAATCCATTGCAAAAAAAAATAATAATAATAATAATATAACTCCTTGGGGCAAGAGCATGAGAAATTTCTTACTGCCTTTTGAATTTATAGAGAATCAGAGATTCTTGGAGTCAATCATAAACAAAGCTGGTTTAATTACTCCTTATTTGGAATACTAAAACATTCACAGATGTTAAGAAATATACTAACATGGGTTGGCAGACAGGAAGATGAGACCCTCAAGCCTCCACCTACCCGGGCCTCTCCTCAAGGGAATGATAACTCAAAGTGCTACTTTCAGACCACCTTGAACTTGCTTATTGGCAGTGGTCTCTATGCATCTATGACTAATTCTTTCTGTTTGGAGTTTTAATGTGAAATAATCTTTGAGACCACATCTTCCTTCCAGGTCCTCATTAACTACGAGAAAACATATCAACAGGAAATATAAAATTATTGATTATATAAAACATAATCAAGTGGGAAATATAAAATTGAAGTAAGGTAGTTTGACCATTAAGTAATGTGATAGTGCATATTGCAGAAAATGGCCAATCTGGAGTTGTCCATCTGACACTGCCAATGTGCATATTTCTGTGGAAGTGAAAACTTGACTGTTGCTCTCATCATAAGAGTATGATTGAAGAGAAGTCAATCACAGATCAGCTTTTTATCTAGCATATATGACCTGGATTAAAAGAATAAAATGAGTCAATTAGATCACTTTTAAAAATCAGAAGGAAGGAATATGAAGGGAACTACTTAACGGTAAGAATGAAGAAGCAAAGTCATGGTATAATGATCCCGTCTTTGCCTAGCAAATTCTTTTCATGTGGGTTTCAGGGAGATATTCTTCCTCCCTCCTTCCCTGCTGCCCTTACTCCCTCTGTCTCATCCTCCCTCCCTTCCTTACAATTCTGACCTTTTTTCCATATCTATTCTCAGCACCTTATCCAATTTCCTGTGTTCTCTCATTGTACCAAAAGACTCCAATAACCTACATGGTCTCCAATGTCCACTTTTGCCCTCTATCAATTTTCTACAATATTAACTAAATGATCTTTATAAACTGTAGGTTCCCAAATTACTTGCCTGTCTAAAATGATTCAGAGGATTTCCATTGTTCTTTGAATAAAATCCATATTCTCTGATAAAGAGTACAATGCATACATGATTTCTTGCCTGCCTACACCTGAAACTTCATTTCATGGCAATACATCCTCCCTCACTGGGGTTCACTGTCACTGACCACTTTTCAAACCTTCAAGTTTATTAAGCTAATGTCAAGGTCATTTCTGGAGCTTTTTCACATTCAGACTTCCTTTAATAATCGAAAGGCATTTTCTTAAAGGGCCCTTCTCTTGTTCTTGGCTCCTGGATAAACTTTTGTGCAATGATAAATTCGTTAAAATGATGTATGGAAACAAGCATTGTAAGTGAGACTTGTGGATTTAAATTGTAGGGAAGAAAGAGAATCGAGTATCTATTGTCTTAATAGCAGTTCTGCTAGAACTATTGCAATAAAAACCTTGTGTTTTGGGAAGGATAATGTAATCAAGACCTTTTACCAAAAAGATGATTATAGGACTGAGAATGCAATTTCTTTTTTCGACTTGTACATTGAAAAGAAAAAGAAAATCTCAGAGAAATCTGAGAATAAATAAAATAAATCAAAAGACCTAAATTTTGCTTTGCCTTAAATCTGCATAAAGGATACTGTTATATCACTGCAGTGACTTTAGAAGGATGCCACTTGTTATTTTTTCTCAAAAAAAAAAAAAAAAAAAGAATAAGTCCCATTCTTTGAGTGCTGTCATCATATACCTGTTCATTCATTTAACACATATCAGTCACCAATGTTCATAAAATTTCTCATAAAAGAGTATCCTGCAAATGAAACATATTGGAGAATTATGAGGATTTGTAGGAAGCCATTGGAGAACTTGACATAGGCAGTGTTTTTATAGGCAATAATTTCTAGTCCAACCACACAAATCAGTTGCATGGTGCATACCACTCACTTTGAATTTCCACAAGCTGGAATAGTCTACTGAATGAAATATTTCTTTTGTCGAGAGACTGGCCTGACAAATTAAGAATTTAGCATTTTACAGAACGATGAAGCAGAGTGACTTCTTGGAATTGGAAAAATAGACTACTGAATTTCAGGATAATTTCACTCCATCTTATTGTTAAATTTCCTTTGGGGGTCCATCCTGTCACAATTTATTTATGGCAATTTATGTATCTCCAAAGTGATAAAACTTTCAGTAATTGTGTGATTTTTCAGCTGATGTGTTGCATAAAGACAGAAAATGAGATATTTCCCCTTGTTGTGTGAATGGCGATATTAGATATTATAAGAAGTGAGTGGAGTGTTAGGAAAAAACAGAAGAAATGACATGACAAAGAATGCCAGAAAAGTCATGTCAGTTCACAGTATTAATCTTGTCCTAAATGATATTGAGCGGGTGCCAGCATCCCTGGAACAAAGTGACATGTGGAAGCCAAAGACAGGAAGAGCAGGTGGCTGGCAGAGGAGTCCCAGGCACTCACAAAGCTTCCCCTGTTCAGTGCTGCTGCCTTGAAAAGCTGCCCTTCTCACAGAACTGAGTGAATGAATCCCAATGTGATTGACACACTGTGAGTATCAGAGGGTGCTTCTGAGTCATCATTAACATACACATGAAACCAGGAAATTTAAATGAATTGCTGTAATCTATCCACCTTTGTACACCAGCTCAAAATGCCAGTCTGTTAAAAGTCATTTCTTTTTTGCCAGTTGACTGTATTTGGATTAGGTTGTTCAGAATGCACATTTGGCCCTGCAAATTAATGGGACTTCAACATTCACTGGGCATAGCTGCTCTTCAGAGAAAAGAAATTAAGAAAGCAAATGCAAAGCTGATATTCAATCATGGCAGTTTCTCTTTTAATTGAGACTCCCACTGAACATCAATTTACTGATCCAATTGAATGTGGGTCAGTAAAACATCCATCGGCCATAGTTTTATAGTGTCAATTATTTCTTTTGTATTTTTACCAATTTCTTGAATCATGTCTACTAATTGAGCATCACCTGTAAGATGTCTAATTTTGTTTTCTAGTATATAAATGAGTGAACAATTTACCTGGGCCTAGGAATGGTGGTGAGAACATCAGTAAGTTTTCCAGAAATGTACAAGCAAGCAGTTTAAAGAAATGTAATATAGTGCCCATGGATCAAAGATGTTAGATGGCATCTTTGCTTCATAGAACATAGATCAATTCTTAGCTTTAGTTTGCTGTTATTGAGCATAGCTTTTGAACAGAGCAGGATTCACTCATAAAAATATTCCTTTTTTAGAGATGTGAACCTATTTCCCTAAAACATGTGCAATATTGTACTCCAATGTTACCTAAATAATGACAATGTTAAATTAAGTTATAAATAAATAAAGACAATTATATAGGAAAAAAAGTCTTCTTTGTTAATAATAAAGACCATTCATTGAGAGTCTGGCTTCAGAGAATATGTAATAAACACATATTTATTAGAATCTTGCTAAGTTGAACACAATAACAAAAAAAAAAAATGTGCAACAGAGTATGAGAGAAAAGGTGCTTCCACGAGCTCCTGCCCATAGGTAAACCTGGCTATGTATCTTCCTGAAACATCAGACATTATGTCAGATAGTTCACCAATCTTGTTCATTCAACTTTCAAAATGACCCTCGGTGCTTAATATTATTCCACTTTCACAGAGGAGAGAGATCACAAGTGTAAGGAACTTGCCCAGGCAATACAATG
Organism: Talpa occidentalis; assembly: GCF_014898055.3. Taxonomy (NCBI): domain Eukaryota; kingdom Metazoa; phylum Chordata; class Mammalia; order Eulipotyphla; family Talpidae; genus Talpa; species Talpa occidentalis. The sequence goes on along the minus strand of NW_023601097.1, from coordinate 1,214 downwards.
AGTATTATTGGGTCTAGAATTGAACATAATTCTGGTGATGATGAACAACATTTATTTATGGGAAAATGTCTACAAGTGACATTTGAAAGTATAATTTGATGATATATTGAAAATGGACTGTAGTAAGATTGTTTTAAAAGAGAGTGAGTATACTTTGAATACATCATATGTTTTGAATCACATTATTTACCACTTTCCTGGTTTTGATGAAAACATTTGCAACAAAATGACTTTCAAAGTCCATGTGCTGTTGTTCAGGTTGATCACTGTACACAAAGTACCTGGCTGAGGGGAAGGAAGGATACAGCTAGTACTCATCCACTAGCTCAGGCTGTGCAAGGATACTGTTTTTTAATTGTTCCCTCTCTGTCAGAGGAGACACATGTTTCTCTACTGTTGTTATTGTGGTTTTCCAGAAGTAGTCCCTTTTTTTCTTTCCACAAAGGCTAGCAGTGGTCTTTTTATGATGCAGAATTCACTCTTGAAAGCAGAGCTTTATGTTATTACAACAGCAGAGGACTTAATATGAAATTAGTCAAATGGTGTCAACCAGATTTTAAACGGTTTTAAAAGTTTAATCATGATGCTGTCCATTGAATTAGTTCCCTCCTTGATGCAGACACTGCTATGTAACTCCTAAAGTCCTACTGAGTAACATGAATAAACACTAGCAGCCATCCAGAACAGAGAACTGCTAAGAAAGAATACAGCTGACTTCACATTTTTGGTAAGAGCAACTACGAGAGAGTTCTCTCAAATACATAGATACAGAAAGCAGAAATGCAGAGAACACGTGATTTATATAATTCAAAAATTCTATTCAAATAGAAATAAAATAACCCTTTAAAAGTAAGCCTGGTATAAACTCAGAAAAATATTTAGGGTATAGAAAATATACCCTAAATATTAGAAAAATATTTAGGGTATTCTTCAGGGTTTATCATTTTCCTGTACAAAGAATAACTTTAAGCCTTTTACACCAGAAATGGGCAAAGATTTGTTTCCTCCTTTATACAACTTTAATGTGGTTAATGTAAGTAGATACTGTTGCTAATTAAGATGACTGCATTTTTATCTAGATGGTTTTCTGGGTATAAAAGCTGTATATAATATAATATTATGGAGTGTTTATAAAGATTTGTGTGGAATTTGTTTTGTTTTAAGGCAACTTTATGATTATTACTTCTATTATCTAAACATTTTCTCTATCTTAG
>NW_023601096.1:0-23195 GCF_014898055.3 Talpa occidentalis | reverse complement strand
TTAGAGAACGGGAGTTGGCAAGTGGAGGCGTAGCATTACCCCTCATGTGGGCCAGGGAGCTGGCCTCATGGGCCTCCTGCTGTCAGGCCAGAGAAACATGTGTCTGGCCCATCTCCTCCAAGTGCATGCTCAGGATATGTTAGAAAACTCAAAAGTGAAATATCCCCAGATGCTGGGTCCTAGGGTGGGCTAAGGGCCAGGGAGAGCAGGGTGGTTGGCTCTTCAGAGGACAATAGAGACACCTGCCAAAATACCACAGATCTTAATCGCTTCCTCACAGCAATAGCTGGGGTAGCCTCTCAGGGCAAATGAAGGAGGCGGTCACAGGTTTATCCTTTATTATAAAGTGGAGTTTCTCCTACCCATAAAGCATTTCAGATCTCTGCTCACAGAGAAAAATCATTCTCTCTCCTGTGTTGTTTCACTTGTGAAAAAAAAAAAAAAAGCAGAAGAAGAAGAGCGAAAACTCCACTGACCCTGAAAATAGCTCCTCTCTCTCTCTCCTTCCTGGACAAATCCACATTGTCACCTTTCCCTCCAGCAGGGCCATAATTCATGTTCCACCGAGAGAGGTTTTCGTTATTTCATCAGAATTACCTATTAATTTGCTGGATTCTTCTGATTAAGCAGTGAACTTGACACTGCAGGCACACTGTTCAGAATGTAAAATGTTCTTTCACAGGTAAATCAGGGCCCAAGCCAGCCCAGACATCTTCAATGGCCTCTCTTACCTTAGACATATGATGAGTCTTGGGATTTGGGATATTTTTCAGGACATACTCATGATGCTTAGGGCAGGGAACGGCAAACAGCCTGTGCTTCTGACTTCCTTGCAATGGTGTCTATTCTGCTAGTCGGGGCCCAGGGCTCTCCTGGGGAAGCTAAGCTTCTTGGAAATGATTTCCAAATCTCCAGACTTTAGGAAGCCAATGCGGACATTCCGTTTTTTGACATACTCTTTTTTTTTAAAAGATTTATTTTTATTTATTTATACAAGCACTGGGTACAGTCCGAAGCGCGGAGGGTGAGACAATTCACCAGAGCCAGAGCGGGGAGCAGAGCAGGCAGAAGGACCGAAGTACACTGCTGAGGGGAGCAGCAGGCGGCAGGAGAGGTCTGCGCACCATGAGGGACCCTCCTCCGGTGGCCGGGGAGCAGCCGGGGATCGAACCGGCACTGCAGAGTCTGCTGGCAGCTTCGCAACCCAGCGCTCAACCGCTGCGCCACCGGGGAGGCCTATTGACATATTCTTAAGTCCACTTTCCACTTGCTGAATGCATCTTTGCTTCATAGATTACTTCCAACGTGCTCTATAGAGGCAGGTAATAGCTAACATTGGTTTCTTAAACTGGAAATGGAAATTTCCTGCTTAGGATGGAAGCAAGGCCTCATCTAATACTTGTATCTGTTGATTTGCTCAAGGTACTTCTAATGGTCTCGTGAGTTCTCCTAAATTGCCCACATCTTGGTTTATTTTTCTGCAAACCTGTTATTGACCAGTATTTGTGTATTAATCCTGCTGCCTCTGGGACCCTCTCACAATAGATTCTTCCTCCCCGACCATGTTTGCACTGAAACATTCTGATAAAAATAAACCAAGAGCAACACATTTGCACTGAAACTGTCTGCTAAAAATACACTAGGAACAGCCATGGTGGAGAAAGGACTGAAGTAGTTATCTTCCAGGTAGCTGAGCCTCCAGGTACCCAGAGGAGCATCATAAAAGTGAGGAGAGACCTGTTAGCTTGGGTGACCTGCATCTGGGGGCACATCTAAGCACCTCTGGGCCTCAGATCTCTTTGCTACCAGCTGATCTGAGCCTCAGGGACCCCTCCTAACTGGAACCCCATAGACAACAACCTGTGCTCACAGTAACCGAGGATGCCTTGACCCAAGCAATCACTCCTGTTGGTCACACTCAGGATGATAGCACTGTCTCCTGTCTGTCAGCTGGACTTGTTCTAATGGGGTGAACTTTCTAAGTGAGCAGGGGTGGGAGGGTCCCCTGAGGCCACATCAGGCCTGCCCATATATTCCTGCCCTCCCAGTGCTCCGTTCACTCATCTGTGCTTCAGCAAAAACAGCCCATAATCCTTCACGTGGCCGTGCTCGGCCCCGACATTAACCTGCTCCCCTCTCCAGAGGCACATCCACAGCCTGAAAACCGTGTGCTTCTCCACCCTAAATCCTCAAAGTTTCACTTGCCTTAATGTGGTCCTAAATCCAGACTGTCCTCTGGGCACACTCTGGCCTTGGCCTCCACCAAGCTTCCTAAAGTCTGGAGATTTGGAAATCATTTCCAAGAAGCTTAGCTTTCCCAGGAGAGCCCTGGGCCCGACTAGCAGAATAGACACCATTGCAAGGAAGTCAGAAGCACAGGCTGTTCCCTGCCCTGAGCATCAGAGTCTGCCCTGAAAATATCCCAAATCTCAGACCTCATCATGAACCCCACAGGAGCCAGGGGGACTGTGAAGTAGAGATGGAACTTTTCCATTCTATGTTCTATTGCATTAATATTGAGTTTTAAGAGCCCAGATCCTGCAGTCCCCTGCTTCTGTGCTGTTGTAAGTTAGCAAGTTTATCTGCTCCACAGCACCCAGGCACGGGTGCCTTCATTGTGTTCCTGGTGGTATTGCTCTCTAGTTAGCCTAAGTGTGTGCATATGTATAGTATAGAAGTGGGGGGGGTGTGCATGTGTGTGCACATTTGTATGTAGATGTGTACATATGTTTGCACTTGCTGAGCTTTTGTTTGTGTATCTCTGTGTGGTATGTGTGCTTGTGTGTGTGCCGTGCATATGTATATACATATGCATTTGGTGTGTTTGTACATGGTGTGTGTGCATGTGTGTGTGCTGTGCACATGTGCATCTATGCATTTTCTGAGTTTGTGTGTCTGGTGTGTACATGTGTGTGCTGTGCATCGATGTATATGTGCATTTGTTATCTTTATGTGTGCGTGTGTATGTGTGCTGTACATGCCTGGGTGTATATTCATTTGCTGCTTTTGTGTGTCTGTATGTGAAGTGTGATGTGGAGGGGTGTTGGTGGGGGCATGGTGATTCAAAAATATGGGCCACATCAATACGGGTCAGCAAGCTTCTGCAGCAGGCAGCTTCACTGTTTCTAAGTGTTTGCCATCCCATTATCCCCCATAAAGATTATCCTCCCTCTCCCAGTGTCAGTTTTTACAGTCGGCTGTAACTTGGGACCTAGTTCCAGGCCAGAGCTGGCGTCTAGCACTATATTTGCTCTCCTGCACGGTCTTCCACTTCATCTTTGCCACAACATGTGAGGCAGCTGCAGTAATTTTAGATTTAGTAGTCAGCCTCAAAAACCTTCTTGTAAACAGGACAGTACGATCTGGCACTTGGAAAATCAGGCCTCCGCTCTTCAATAGAAGTTACTATCTTCTCAGTTCCAAGGCGGGAGTGTCTTGCCTGCCTGCCTGCCCCCCAAGTGTGGATGCTCTTCACAGATATCTGATGTGAAAGGCTGACTGCTGGCTATTGGCATCTTTAAAATGTTTACGTGTGAAATCACCAGACCATTATCTTTTTCCCACACAAGGCTCAGCTTTAACAATCAGCCGGTTGCCCTTAGATATTGACTTTCTTTCTTCCTGTTGGTTTGGCTGACAGTAGAATGCCCGCTGGGAAAGCTCGCAGCATCTCTGGAGAGCAGAGGAGTCTGCCGGGCCCCTTATCTGGTGATGGGGTCACCGGAGGAAGGGCTGCACGTCTACGTACAAGCATGGCCTCTTTTTGTGCAGCAGATGAGAACTTCTGAGAGCAGCAATTTGAAATTCCCCTCTGGGAAAACATAGTCTTCCTCTACCTCCTGGTTTCAGCAATTCTTAAAGCCCAGTATAAACTAGGACTTTCTAGAAAGAGAATTCTGAAATTCATGGTCACAACTAACTCAGACCAACAAGGTTCTCCTGACAGTAGCTACCAGAGCAGAAATCTTGTGACAGCATCAAACAGCATGTCCTAAATGCTGTCAGGGCTCTAAGTTAAGGCCGTAGGTCACTAATGAGGTCCATCTGAGAATATCATCAGGACTTGACACCACCTGGAACACACATCTTCGTACAGTTCAGAGGTCTAAACAGTGTGATATGTTTGCTTGGAAAATTAAGGTCAAAGTCTAATGCTGTGTGAAATGTGGCTGAGGGCATCCTGGGGTCTTTGCATGTTTTCCTAAATAATGAAGGGGCATTAAAGTGTTTTAGGTAGGTGTAAAGGCAGGACAGGGCACAAGGCAGGTTTTCTGATCCCATGCAGACCGGGTAAAGGAGGAGTCAGAGTCCTCAGTAGTTTTGCAGGTTTTTTATTTGGGGTTCACCAGGCATATGGCAGGCAGGGGTGCTGGCTGGGGGCTGGGAGGCTGGCAGGCCTCCCAGCCCCCAGCAAGTCTTCACTCTATTTGGGCTCTCTGGCGTTCTCTGCTTCTGCTTCGGCTTCTCCTTCAGGTTCTGCTGCTGCTGGCTGGGGCTGCTGGCGTCCCCCCGTGACGCCGCCCTTAAAAGCACAGTCTTAGCTCAGCTGAATCCCATCTACCTATGCCCACACCCTACTCCAGGTGCCCGCCATCAGGCATGCATTCAGGACAAGGATCCATCATCTATCCTGATGGCGGAAGGGCAGAAAAGCCTGATATTTTCTTTACCCTACAGTCCACCCCCTCAGGGTTTTCTGCCATACAGTCTATACATACATATACAATTTTCTAAGCAAACAAACAATGCAGCCATGGCCCACAAAAGCAAATACATCAAATATAACAAAATACAATATAACAAAATACAACAGAACACAAATAAGTCCAGGCAGGCACCAACCAAGTGCAAAGACAATTATTGGTACCAGCAGATGAGCCACCAAATCTGCTGCCGAAGGCACTGCTCATACAGGGAGGGGAATCACTCACGGCATCTACTATAACATACCAGGAGCCGTCAGGCTTCCTGGCCTTCTCTGGCTGTAGTCTCGGCTACAAGGCGCACACAGCATCCACCCCCAGGATGCACTAGCTCTGGGATTGGCAATTTTATTCTGTTGGGGGTAATCGCCAACCCTTAGGGTTTCTGTCTGCAGTCGCTCCAACACTCGGCCTTCATGGCCACCCATGCGACTCGCAGACCCCTGCACTCAGGCCAACCACTGCACAAGCACATGGGTCGGTGTAGGGTAAAGAAAATGTCAAGCTTTTCTGCCCTTCCGCCATCAGGATAGATGAGAGAGCCCTGTGATCCTGGGTGCATGCCTGATGGCGGGCACCTGAAGTGGGTACACCTGCGCTAAAAGACTGATAATATAAGGGTGGTGCAGCAGAGTGCGGTGTGGTGGTAGTGCGGTGTTAAGGGTGGAGGAGTGGAGTGTACGGAGGAGTGTTGGAGCGACTACAAACCACGGCGAAGAGCATGTGGCTGCTAGAACCGTTTATAAACCTGCTCAGAATGGGTTGGTTGCTTTACAACTGCGTAGACGCAGGACGGTTCGAGGCAGGACAGCTCTACGCAGACGAAACCCTTTGAAATCTGGAGAGGGATCCCTGGATGGCCGGCCACGAGCAGATGGTACCCGGTGGCCGACCTCCTCGCCAGTGGGCACCTCCCCAGGAATGGCCAGAGGTAGATGGATCCCCGGGGCAGTTGGAACAGCCCTGTATGAAATAGAAGAAACCCTGAGTGGATGCAGTGCCCGCGAGGCGGCAGGAGCCGTGGGATGGGTGTTTCTCACGGCTCTGCGAGAGTCCAGGCGGAAAGAGCAATCTAGGATCCAGCAAGTACTGGATGAGATGCGAGAAGAGATACGAGAAGAGATGCGGATACAGCAACAACATTTGAGGATTCTGGAGGAAGAAGTTCGGAGAAACCGACCCACCCCTCCCGAGATGCCAGACTCCGTCTCAGGAAGGAAGGAGAGGGAGGCTGCCCTTTGCGCGAATCACAGCCGGGGTGGCAAACCAGCCTGCGACTCCAGAGATGCCTGACCCCTGCTCAGGAGAGGAGGAGAGGGAGGCTGAACCTTTGCCTGAGTCCCAACCGGCAGTGGTAAACCAACCCGCCACCCGGAGATGCCGGACTCCTCTGGAGAGGAGGAGGAGGCCGGCCCATGCTCCGGGCCGCCCGGTGGTGACTCAGAAAATGAAGCGGCAGCGACCCATGGCCCCAGGGGTCAGGCAGCGGGACCACCACAGATGACGGAATTTACTACCTACAGACCTTACACCCAGGCGGAACTGGTGGACTTGGGCAAACAGTTCCGCCAGAAACCAGGGGAACCCTTGGCAGCCTGGCTGCTACGTTTATGGGACCTGGGGGTGGATGGGATTATTTGCACGGCTCAAGAGATGGAGAGACTGGCCTCCGTGACTTCACACCCATCCTTGCGACAGAGGCTGCAGAACAGCCGGCGGTATGGCCAGGGCGACCACACCCTCCTGGAGTGGATAATGGCTGCCATACGGACAGTCTGGGCTGATGCGGGAGATGTGCCGGAGACAGTAAGCGGATGGCAGACGTACGCCGAGCTGGTGCAGGTACTTCGGGAATTGGGGATGCGGCAGGCCATGTTTAATGTGAATACGCGTGGTCCTGACGACGAGCGTTTCACAGCAGAATGAGAGACTTGGTATTAAAGGATGCCCCCTCCTCTACATTTGGATCCCTCATGGCAGTACTAGCACCCTATGTGGGACGTCAGATACATGACGTCACCACCATGATAGCCAGCTTGGGAGAAGTTGAGAGCCGGCGCTCTCAGAAAGGAATACGGGTAGTTTCAGAAAGGTCAAAAGGAATGCCAAGGAGGGCAAGGAGGCCTCTTGGCATCACAGAACCTATAAAAGTCACCCGTAAACAAATGTGGATGGATTTAATAAGAGCAGGCGTAGATAGCACTAAAATAGACGCACAGCCCAATGCATATTTATTGGAATTATGGCAGCAGCTGCGAGAAGACCAGAGGTTCACACCCATGAGAAGGACTGCTGCTCAAGGGAGCCTGGAAACCCAGGCCTCAGGCACGCGCCCTGCGGCTGGAAGACCACTTGCTGCCAGCCCCGTCCTCGGTGATGGCCTGATATCCTTTGAATAGGGTGAGGGCCAAGGAACCCGTCCACAGGGGACGGGCGGGGACCGGAGGCCACATGTGGAGCTTGCCATTCACTGGTCCCCGACTAACGTACAAAGGGTTTTAGCGCTAGTAGACACAGGAGCAGAATGTACTCTGCTCTATGGAAATCCGGAAAGATTTCATGGGTCTACTTGTTATATTGATGGCTATGGAGGCCAGAGTGTCAAGGTGACAGCAGTAAAACTATCTCTGGGGATTGGGCGATTACCCCCTAAAGAGTATAAAGTGTATGTATCGCCCATCCCGGAGTACATCCTGGGGTGGATGTACTACGTGGCTTATGGCTAGAAACCACAATCGGAGAGTTTCGCCTTAGAGTGCGCGTGGTAAAGGCAGTGGTGAGAGGACATGCTAAGCATCCGCCCCTACAACTGCCAGTCCCTAGGCGAGTGACTAATACCAAGCAATATCGGTTGCCCGGAGGCTACAAAGAAATTACAGGCACAATATCAGAGCTGGAGAAAGTGGGCATTGTGCGTACTGCCCACAGCCCCTACAATTCGCCAGTGTGGCCGGTGAAGAAGCCCGATGGCTCTTGGCGCATGACAGTAGATTATCGTGAATTGAATAAGGTAGTTCCCCCCTTGCATGCTGCAGTGCCTTCAGTGGCAGATTTGATGGATCGTCTGAGCCACGAGCTAGGAATGTACCATTTTGTAGCTGATCTGGCAAATGCTTTTTTTTCCATAGATATAGCCCCAGGAAGTCAAGACCAATTCGCCTTCACCTGGGAAGGCCGGCAGTGGACATTCACTGTGCTGCCACAGGGATACCTGCACAGCCCGACTCTGTGTCATGGGCTGGTGGCAGCAGATTTGGCCCGGTGGGAAAGGCCATCTTCAGTGCGTTTATACCATTATATTGATGATATTTTATTGACAAGTGACTCTCTTACAGATCTGGAAAAGGCAGTACCTCTCTTATTAACACACCTGAAAACATGCGGCTGGGCAATCAACGAAAGCAAACTGCAGGGGCCTGGACTGTCAGTTAAGTTCCTGGGAGTTGTTTGGTCGGGTAAGACAAAGGTTATCCCTGAAGCTGTGATAGATAAAGTTCAAGCTTACCCCACTCCAACCACAGTGAAGCAGCTGCAAGCCTTTCTGGGTCTGCTGGGTTACTGGAGGGCATTTATACCTCACATGGCCCAGCTCTTACGGCCCTTGTATATGTTAATACGAAAGGGAGCCAGGTGGGATTGGTCAGCTGAGGCAGACACAGCATTTGCCACGGCCAAACGAACTATAAAGACTGCTCAGGCCTTGCAGGTTTTTGACCCAGCCCGACCCTGTGAGCTCGATGTACATGTTACTCAGGAAGGGTTCGGGTGGGGACTCTGGCAGAAATCAGAGAGGCTACGACAGCCTATTGGGTTCTGGTCCCAACTCTGGAAGGGGGCTGAGGTTAGGTACTCCTTAATTGAGAAACAGTTAGCTGCGGTATATGCAGCCTTACTAGCCACAGAAAGTATAACTGCCACAGCCCCTGTCTCAGTGAGAACCACTTACCCAATAGCTGGATGGGTACGGGACTGGACAACAAAGCCCCATAGTGGCACTGCTCAAACGCCCACTTTGGCGAAGTGGGGGGCATACTTAGAACAGCGCTGCACCCTGTCAACTAGCCCCTTAAGGGTGGAGTTGCAGGAGGTTCTTGGTCCTGTGACATATACTAGTATGGAACCAATTCAGAAGCCTGTATAGAAGCCGAACCTGAAGCTAGTCCCTACAAGGAGGGTCGAGCACCGATTCCAGCAGAGGCCTGGTATACAGATGGCTCCAGCCGGGGCCAGCCAGCCTCTTGGACAGCGGTGGCTGTACACCCAGAAACAGACACTATCTGGTTCGAAACCGGGACGGGACAGAGCAGCCAATGGGCTGAACTGCGAGCAGTATGGATGGTGGTGGCCCATGAGCCTTCCCTGTAGTAATCTGTACTGACAGTTGGGCTGTGTACAGGGGTCTGACACTGTGGATTTCCACATGGAATTTAAATGACTGGACAGTTATGCATCGGCCATTGTGGGCCAGGCCCTATGGAAAGATCTATGGGATCTGGGCATCAGAAGCAGGTGACTGTTTATCATGTCACAGGACATGCCCCATTAGCCTCACCAGGCAATGATGAGGCAGATACCCTAGCCCGGGTTCGATGGCTTGAAACTGCTCCAGGGCGGGATGTTGCGCAGTGGCTACACAGACGCTTGCTCCACGCAGGGCAGAAGACAATGTGGGCCACTGTACGTGCCTGGGGTCTACCTGTAACTTTAAAAGAAATCCAGACTGCATGTGAAACATGTGTAGTATGTTCTAGGACTTACCCCCGGAGACCTTTTGCATCTACAGGCCAGGTGTTGCGGGGGCAGGTACCCCTGACACGCTGGCAGATTGACATCATTGGACCACTACCTCGCTCCGATGGACAACAGTATGCTGTCACCTGTGTGGACACTGCTACCGGGTTATTGGCAGCTTACCCTGCTCCACATGCGGACCAAAAGGCAGTTTTGGCAGCACTGGCACGCCTATGTGCTGCATATGGACGTCCGCTGGTAGTGGAGAGCGATCAAGGGACTCATTTTACAGGAGCCCGGGTGCAGCAGTGGGCCAAGAACATGGGTGTTGAATGGAAGTTTCACACTCCCTATAATCCCAAAGCTGCAGGGATTATAGAGAGGTATAATGGCCTACTGAAGCAAGGACTAAGAGCCACTGCCCCTACTCAGACGCTGGCCGGGTGGAGCCGACGTCTCTGGGAGGTGTTGCAGACATTGAATGAGAGGAGCAGGAGAGGCGGCCTGGCTCCAGTGGAGGCATTGCTACATCGTGCCGCTGCTCCCATCCAATTACAAATAAAGACGTCAGACATCTTATTAAAACCGGGACTTGGACAGCAGGGCAACATCCTATTGCCAGCCCCAACTGGAGTGGACCCAGGGCAGACTGTGGACTGGGAATGGCCCTGGACAGTGAAGGCTCCCCACATGCGGTGGGTGGCTCTGATAGCCCCTTGGGGTCGTGGCCTGGAGGCCAATTTACAGATAAAACCATGGGTGAGTGCTCAGTGGCCGCCACGGGTGCGTGTTACCCACCCTGGAGTAACAGATCAGCAGGCAATCCTCAAGGGGACATTTGTAATAACTCTGTGGCCCATTATGAGCTCTCCACTCCTGCTGCATGTAGAACCCACTGATGCCTCTTCACTGGCAAAGCGAGTGTGGTACTCACGCCCTGGAAGGCCACTGATGCCAGCAACAATATTGTCTTCGGATGCCAAATTAGCATGTATATTGCCCGATGGGAGGGATCTCCCATTGCTGGTACCAGTAACTTCTCTGTCCTTCCGCCCCTAGGAAAATTAAGTTTAGTCATTTTGTGGTGTGTTTGCTTTTGTGGTCCAGGGCTGCACTGTTTATGTTTGCTTAAAAAAATTGTATATACGTAGACTATGTGGCAGAAAACCCTGAGGGGTGGACTGTAGGGTAAGGTAAAAGGTATCAGGCTTTTCTGCCCTTCCGCCATCAGGATAGATGAGAGAGCCCTGTGATCCTGGGTGCATGCCTGATGGCGGGCACCTGAAGTGGGTACACCTGCGCTAAAAGACTGATAATATAAGGGTGGTGCAGCAGAGTGCGGTGTGGTGGTAGTGCGGTGTTAAGGGTGGAGGAGTGGAGTGTACGGAGGAGTGTTGGAGCGACTACAAACCACGGCGAAGAGCATGTGGCTGCTAGAACCGTTTATAAACCTGCTCAGAATGGGTTGGTTGCTTTACAGTCGGGGATCCAAACTCTGCATTTGGCTTGGGCTCCACCCCAAGCCACATTCCCCACCCGTCCCCCAAGGACAGGTTCCTCAGCTCCTCACCCTCGCTCAAGAATGAGCAGGGCATCACCCACAGGTGATTTTACGAGACTCACAGTTCTTCAGCATACCCAGGCTGCTTAACAGCCGCTCAGGGCTTCTCAACTTATCATCAGTACCAGCTTTTGCCTTCTTAGTTGGCTTTTCTCCTCCACCTGGCTGCTGGGCATGCACAGGCTGCTTTTGGCCATCAAGGCCCACTGGCCACCCCCAGATTCCCATCTCTTGGGGTTTACAAACAAAACTGTTCCACCCCCAGGGTCCCAAAACATATCAACCTGCAAGGTCCTCCGCCTTCTGGCGGGATTGTCAGTCCAAGTTTATCAGTCCATGTCCATTGGCCTCTCCCTGCGTCAGCAGCGGCCTGCTGCCTCAGGGGTCATTGGCTGGTCCTTTCCGGTGTCATTGGCTGGTCCTTTCCGGTGTCATTGCCTGGTCCTCTCGGGCGTCTCCTACCCTGCGAGGTCTCGTCCCACAGCTCCGGACCGTATCCACCTTCTGTGCCGCCATGGTGCCTCCAGCGTCATCACAGGCAAACAGTCTGTTCTCCTTAGTCCTTCCAGGTCTTCGGAGGGCTCCAATACCCGTCTACATGGATCTTGCCGACTTACGCCAATTGTAAAGGCAGGACAGGGCACAAGGCAGGTTTTCTGATCCCATGCAGACCGGGTAAAGGAGGAGTCAGAGTCCTCAGTAGTTTTGCAGGTTTTTTATTTGGGGTTCACCAGGCATATGGCAGGCAGGGGTGCTGGCTGGGGGCTGGGAGGCTGGCAGGCCTCCCAGCCCCCAGCAAGTCTTCACTCTATTTGGGCTCTCTGGCGTTCTCTGCTTCTGCTTCGGCTTCTCCTTCAGGTTCTGCTGCTGCTGGCTGGGGCTGCTGGCGTCCCCCCGTGACGCCGCCCTTAAAAGCACAGTCTTAGCTCAGCTGAATCCCATCTACCTATGCCCACACCCTACTCCAGGTGCCCGCCATCAGGCATGCATTCAGGACAAGGATCCATCATCTCTCCTGATGGCGGAAGGGCAGAAAAGCCTGATATTTTCTTTACCCTACAGTAGGACATGGTGTGTTGAGACTTGTGTTCTTTAAAAATGACTCTGTTAACAGATTGGAGAATTGTTTGAATGGGGACAAAATTGGCATCTGGAAAACCAGATAGCAGACTCTTGCAATATTTTAGGAAGAGATTATGAAGTCCTAAAGTGGGCAGTTGAAATAGGAATGGAGAGGTTGAAATACACTAAGGAATTATTCAGGAAGCTAAATCAATCATCGGAATCTATTTCACATGGGTGATTTGGTGATCATGGTCAGACCGACAGAGGAGGAAGCTGAGAAGGGAGCATGCATGTAGGGAGAGGAGAGGCATCAGATTGGTTTTGAATATATTGGATGTAAATGCTTGTGGAAGGAGACAACCAGCAGGAACAAGCCGGACACGGTGATTTAGGAGAGAGCATTGTAGTGGCAGCTGAACCCGTAAAGATTGGACACTGTCACCTAAGGAGAGTGATAATTTGAGTAGAGAAGGAAACGAAGTAGGGAACCCTAGCAGAGGGGATCCTAAAGGAAGCAAAGTCATCATAGAATCAATTGTGAATCAATTGTGAATCATTTTGGGATTTGGGGGCCAAGGGAAGAGGTGATTTAAAGGAGGGAATAATCACTGTTGTTAAATACAGATAAAAAGGAAAGAGCTGTGGAAATAAACAAAGACCAGCCAAATGAGGAAAGGCTGGTCTTATTCTGAACTTGTGTGGTCAGCCACACCACTTGCATTTTGACTCAAAGGCAGGTGGAGGAGTGGGAACCCTTCGATTGGAAGAGGGAAGGCTGTAGTTGTGTCCTGATTAAATGCTCTTGGCCTGAGGAAGCTGGAGGCACCCTAACTATAAATGGAACATCCTATGTGACAGGTTGGGGCTTTATTTGACTTTCTCTGGTTGATCCTAAGTTGAAAGTGGTGACAAAATTCAGGGAAGTTTTGAGTTATCCATCAAGTCCTAATCATTTGGAGCAGATTGTCACAGATGTTATTGTTTAGCTTCCTGAATTGTCACTAGGGATAGCAACCTCATACTTCATGCAAATCTGACTTACAGCAGGCTGGCTTCCTGGGTTGTTTATTGTTGACGAGAAGCTTGGTTTCCTAGGCTGGTTACTGCAGATTGGAGATCAAAGTTATATTTTTATATAGGCCTAGTACTGTCTATATGTATATTCAGTCTCCCAGGACCCAAGATTTGGTTTCTGGAAGCCTTATTGAAAGCAGTTTCAGAGCTGCCAGGAGAGCAGGGAATAGAGGTTGAGCAGGAGGTAAGCACATGAAGACAAAGCATATATCCTCCACCCTTCAAGATGCTTTGTTAAGAGGGGTGGGGTAGATAAGGAGTGATAAGCCTCCAAGAAGTGTTTTGTTTTTAAAAGAATGAGATCAGACATGTTGAAAGACTGAGAGGAAGCCATTCAGTGTAAAGGTCTAGGTATCAGACATCTCCCCTGAATGTCTCATCTGGACCTCAAATTCATTAATCCAAAACTGAGCCCAGTCTCTCTTGCTGCAGACAAGTTTCATCTCCTTTAAACCCTGCATTAGTAGATGCACTCCCTTCCAGCAGAAGGCACCCAATGGAGTCACTATGGTCTATCAATTCTACCTTCTAAACATAGTCATAGCCACTGTCCACTCTTCAGTCTCAATGCTACTGCCTTTGTGTGGGTTCCTGTCTTTTCTCAACTGCACTCTGTGACAGGCTTCAAACTGGCCCTTTCAACCCCTGCCTGTCCTGTCTCAAAATATTGCTGTGCTTTCTTTTTAAATTGTAAATAGTCTTATTTTTCTGCTTGTATGTTTTAGCGAAGAACACAGGCCAAATTTCAAATTTCTTAATCAGGCATTTCATTCACATACTCCGAATAGTTTTCAAGTACCCACAAGGCAACATGGTGGGTACTGCAGATACACAAGAGAACCAAATAAATCCTATTCCCAAAAGTTATACTCTAGTGGCAGATAAACATTAATCAAATAATCGCACAAATATTACTTCAACTGTGATGAGTATTACTGAGGAGAGCACAGGATACAATGAGAGAAGGTGGTGGGGGAATTGATGGAAATAGGGAGACCCAGAGTATCTTCTTGAGCTTATATGAGCTAATGAGACAAAAAAGAGAAAACAGAGTATTTGGAGAGAACAACCTATGCAAATCTTCTTTGGTGAAAAGGAGAATGACTAAACCTAGGGCCTGATATCTGGCCAGTGTAGAGGAAGAAGTTCTGAGAGGCAGGTTAGGTGCATCTGGCATGTGGTTTAGCTTTTCCCCAGAGTAATGGATAGGTATAAGTGGGAGGTGGGGGTGACCATGGATCAGACTTTTATTTCAAAAAGATTACTCTGGCTGCATTTATGGAGACTTTAAGGAAGTAGGGTTCAGAAGACAAAAGTAGAAAGCACTACTGATAAGAAATGGTATGCAAACTCATGTAGTGACTGTGGAGATGGGGAATATAGACATTTAGGAAATATTCTTAACAAGACTTGAACCTGAGGGGTTTGTTCAAGAGTAGGCAGGCATGATTTTAGGTTTCTCACTTATAGATCAGATAATGATCCCTCCAATTCCCTGAATAGGGGAAATCTTGAAGAGAGCCAGTGTAGGAACGGAGGTAGAGGCTGGACTTGACTTTAGACATACACAGGAGTCCCCTTGAATCACTCCAACCTTCCATGGCTAGAAGAAAAAAAGCACAAGAGAAGAGACAAAGGAATCTCTGGAGCCCAGAAAGGGCTCTATTGTGAAAGCCAAAGGCAGAGAATACTTTGAAAACCAAAAAAAAAAAAAAAAAAATCAGTTGCATTTAGCAATATGGAGGTGGTTAGTGACCTCTGTAGCTCTTCTCAACCCCTGTCATGGCAGAGTAGGAGATGATACTTATCTTATTAGAGCCACATGGGGTGTACCGCTAAAAAGAATAGGTTTCTTTGGGAAATGGTGGGTATGCTCTAAAATGATCTGGTGGTGATGTCGTCGTTTTTGGAGTCTGTGGGTTTGGAGTGTGGGGTCCTTGGGTTCACTCTGGGAAAGGTTTCACCAGAGCTCCCATTTCAGAGATACGTGGCGAGTTTCCCAGGAAAGTGTCTCCACGAGACAGAGATGTTGGTTATATTTAAAGGGCAGGTTTATGAGGAAAAGGGACATAAAAGTAAAGTACACTTGCATAGACACAAGTGTGCAGGAATTGCTAAGAGGCCTGCATGGTTGCAGGTGGATAGCCTTGAGGAGAGCTGCCTCTGCTGAGGGAGGTCAGTGAAGAGAAGTCCTGGCAGGTGCAGGTCATGGGCAGGCAGGAAGCTGATGCCCTGCAGAGGGACAGAGTTGGTGAAAAGAGGCACCTGCATAGGCACAGGTGGGTAGACAGAGTGCTGCCCCGAGGCTGTGCAGAGACTGCACAGCTCTAGTCTTCTGTTTGGGAGGGGCTCACTCCTTGTGAGTTGTCAGTTGGTTGCTAATTTTGGATAACTATGTAGAATTTGAAAGGGACCTGGGATTCTACAATGGGCTCAATCTCCATATCTTTACCTTTGGACTCCCCCTGGGATACCTGCTTGAATGTTATGCTTTGTAATCTAGGCATCCTCACCTAAGGATACTAGTCTGTGCCTAAGGACACGAGTTTCAGCAACTGTGTCCACTGTGCCTAAGGATCTCTGTTTTCATAGCTGTGTCAATAGCTATGTTAATCTCTTCTACCCCCACCTCCTTGTGAGCCAGGTTTCTGGTCTTGTGGCGCACCTCCTTTTCAGTTTTTTTTCTATTCTTGTCCTCCATCAGTGATGGTTGCACAATCAGGTGAATACACTTAACACTCCAAAACTACACACTTAAAAAACGGTGAATTATAGGGCCTCCCCGGTGGCGCAGCGGTTGAGCGCTGGGTTGCGAAGCTGCCTGCAGCCTCTGCAGCACCGGTTCGATCCCTGGCCGCCGGCGAGGGTCCCACATGGCGCACAGACCTCTCCTTCCGCGCCCGCTGCTCCCCTCAGCAGTGTATTTCTCCATCAGTCTGCCTGATCTGTTCCCTGCTCTGGCTCTGGTGAATTCTCTCACCCTCCCGCGCTTCTGACTGTACCCAGTGCTTGTATAAATAAATAAATAAATCTTTAAAAAAAAAAAAAGAAAGAAAAGAGTTTAAAAAAAAAATTAAAACATAAAAAAAAAACGGTGAATTATATAATATGTGAAATGAAATGGATCTTCCTACTCTTCTCAAATACAGCTGCTGATGTGAGTGAGGGAATTTCTGCACGCCTGGTAACTGTTCCTCTAGGTCAATGACTCCTGGGCTCCCTTGGTCAACCGCAGCAGGGACTGGTGACAACAGACACAACAGACATCAAAATTCATCACATCCTGCTAAAACCTTTGTGTCCTAGGAAAGCTGTTATTTTTTTTTAAATTAGGACTTTTTAGGGTCTTTCACCTGTCTTATATGCTACCTGTGGCCCTGACCTTCCCCAATACCTCTGCCTGTGCCCAGTCAACTTCTACACTTCCGGTAAGAGTCCAGTCTACATTTGAAGCCTTTGCTAACCTTTGCTAACCTCTACCCAGTGAATAAACTGAGTCGATTTTGCTTTGCACGTTTGCACGCCTGTCTCACTGCACTTGAGCTTCTGAGAGAACTGACTTTTTCTCATGCATGTCTTAGCACTGCACCTAAATAAAAGAAGAGGGGCATCCCTGGAGGCACAGGCGGTTGACACAGCGCTGTGTTGTCCACAACCTCTGCAGTGCGGGTTCAATCCCGGCCGGTGGGGGGAGATACCCACATGGTGCAGGAGACGGCTCCTTTCTCGCCCGCTGCTCCCCTCAGCAGTGTACTTCGGTCCTTCTGCCTGCTCTGCTCCCCGCTCTGGCTCTGGTGAATTCTCTCACCTTCCTGCGCTTCTGACTGTACACAGTGCTTGTATAAATAAATAAATAAATAAATCTTTAAAAAAAAAAAAAAAAAATAACAATTCTTGTGCATACACATTGACTAAGGTTCACCAATGATGACCAGTAATGAACAAAAGACTGTGGATATGCTTGCCCCACCACTTTCTTCAACCTATAAATTTGTTTATTAGGTCGTATCATCCTGGCTTTTAGTATTTGTGTAAAAAGGATGTTCAATAAAAGCTAACATTAAGTACAAAATAGATAAACACAGGCAGCTTCTTGATTTTCCAACTAATAGACACCATTTTTATGTGCTAATAACTGCAAATAAGAATTGTAGTGATCAGTTAACAGTAAGGAACGGTGTTGACTAAATTTTAGCATATGTGAAACTGAAATAGAAGATCAGGAAAAAATTCAGGATAGCAAATATTTCAATAGACCAGGTCCTAAATTAGGAAATTGTTGATAATTGATATTTTTCTCTTGGCAATTAAAATGGTGTAGTTTTAACCCTAGAAAGGCTTAACTGGGTGTTTCTCCTGGGGTCTTCTGAGGTCTCTCATGTTGCTATGATCAGCTGCCTATCAGTGAGACTGCTCTGCTTCTCAGCGTTTTTGAGCTGTCAGTTGGAGCAATGGAGGCAACCAGGCCATTTGTCGCTCATCATCCAGCAGGCTAGCTTGGGGTTGTCCAGATGGCAGAGGCAGAGTTCCAAGAGAGAGAACAGAAGTCCCAAGGCCTCTTGAGGATCAGGCTCAGAACTGGCCCCTCACTGCTGCACAAAGTAAGTTACAATATCAGGCGTATTTTAAGGGGGCAGGGAAATAGAGGAGCTATGACATAATATTGGAAAGGGGAATGGAGACAGAAAGGGATATTTGCAATAATTTTTGCAAACAATCTATCACACTATCAATTTTAGATGCACCATCTTTTCATGCTCTACCTTGGAAAAAAACCCTGCCAATTAACTGGACGATAAGTGATTGTCAGTTGTATCTCAATATCAGAGATGTTTAACAAGAGAAAATAGGCATCATAAATGAATGAAATGTGCTAAGTGTTATTAGTGTTATTAGTTAAAAGTCCTAAGTGTTATTAGAGAAACATAAAACCAGGAAAGTTTATCAAGAATGCTGACAGTAGGAAGGCAAAGTAAAATTTTAATAAGGCAGCCAAGGTAACCTTTCCTGAGAAGGTTTGACAAGAACTAGAGACAGTGGAGGGAGGAATTGTATGGTATCCGTGAATATCCATAGAAAAGTCCTGAAGGAAGAGTTTGCCTGGTGTGTTCAAGAAATGAGAAGTGTAGTCGAGATGGAGGGAGCAAGGGGAGAGCATTAAATGATTCAATCTTAGAGCTGATGGAGGGGGCAAAGTGTGGAGGACTTCATAGGTCATTGTATGTGTCTTTTTTTTTTTGTTTCAGATTTATTTATTTATTGATACAAGCACTGGGTACAGTCAGAAGCGCGGGAGGGTAAGAGAATTCACCAGAGCCAGAGCGGGGAACAGAACAGGCAGATCGACAAAATACACCGCTGAGGGGAGCAGCGGGCACAGCAGGAGAGGTCTGTCACGCCATGTGGGACCCTCGCTGGCGGCCGGGGATCGAACCAATGCTGCAGAGGCTGCAGTCAGCTTTGCAGCCCAGCGCCCAGCGCTCAACCTCTGCGCCACCAGGGGAGGCCCTTTTGTTTGGGTCTTTGACTCTGAGTGAGAAGCAAAACTGAGCAGAAGAGTTCGACGTGAGCTTTAATGGCTTAACAGGGTCTCTGCTGTTGTGTTGAGAATGACTTGTGAGACATCACAGTAAGAAGAGTAACAGACCGGATGGTCTCACTCATAGCAGGAATCTAGAAAACTTAAATAAGGGACCAGGAAAATGAATATAAGAAAGTGAAAATCAAAATCAACAAAAAACTATGAACCAGAGACACTTTTTGGGGGTGGGGGGCGGGAGGGGAAGGATTGGGGTCAGAATGGGGCGTTTACAATTGTATGGGGGAATATAAAAATAAAATTTAATATTTAAAAAAATAAATAAATAAAAACAACAACAAAAAAAAAAAAAAAAAGAGTAACAGGGAGGGCCTCCCCGGTGGCGCAGTGGTTGAGCGCTGGGTTGCGAAGCTGCCCGCGGCCTCTGCGGCGCCGGTTAGATCCCCGGCTGCTCCCCGGCCACAGAGGAGGGTCCCACATGGTGCGCAGACCTCTCCTGCCGCCGCAGCTCTCCTCAGCAGTGTACCTGGGTCCTTCTGCCTGCTCTGCTCCCTGCTCTGGCTCTGGTGAATTCTCTCACCCTCCTGCGCTTCTGACTGTACCCAGTGCATGTATAAACAAAACAAACAAACAAACAAATAAATAAATAAATAAAACATGCCTCTATAAAAAAAAAAAAAAAGAAGAAGAGTAACAGGGAAACTATTGTATGGTGGTGGGTGTACTCAGACAATAGCAACGATTCTGATGGGGCTGAGACTTTGGGTACACTGTAAAGGTAGGGATCAAAGATTTTCCTGATAGGTTGGCTATAGGCTATGACCCTCAATGATGATGCCAAAATTTATCCTGAACAACTGGGAAGATGCAGTTGCCGTTTGCTGAAGGTAATGTCAATTGGTAGAGCATGTTTGGCATGTGGATGGAAATGGTGACTTCATATTTTTTAAACAAGATTAATTTAAATAAATAAATAAATACCCAAGTACTTTTTTTCCTCAAAATATCATGAATAGCATGCTTGGCATTCAATATTCTTCTACAACATCTTTTTAGATATCTGTAAACCTGGGGCCTCCCTGGTAGCGCAGGGGTTAAGACGCAACCTTTGAGGCAATCCACAGCCACTGCAGCATGAGTTTGATTCCCAGCCAGCCAGGGAGCAACCCACATGGCGCAGCAGACCTCTCCTGACTCTCCCGCTGCTCACCTCAGCAGTGTACTTGGGTCAATCTGCCTGTTCTGTTCCCCACTCTGTCTCTGGTGAATCCTCTCACCCCCGCACCTCTGGCCTGTATCCCAGCTCTTGTATGCATAAATAAATAAATCTTTAAAAATATATCTGTAAACCATCTGTATACCATTCCTTTTATGAATGTAGCAAGATCTTTTTAATCATCCCTTGCTAATGAACATTTAGGGGTTTCCAATCTGTTATGAACATAAACAAGGCTTCTGGGAATCCTCATAGCAAAATCTTTGTATAGACCAAATATTTCCTAAATTCCTCAAATTGGAATTGCTGGAGAGGAGAATTTGTATATTTTTAATGTGTTTGACATATGTGGTAAAATTGCTCTCCAGAAAAGTTGTACCAATTTATGTTCCTACCACAATGAGTGACTGTTTATGTGCACCCCCGTTTAACTACTCTTTTATAGTGAGAGAGTCATAGCAGAAAAAATATTTCATGAGATGAAAATATTTTTTCACTCTCAATCTCACAAACATTTATCAAACAGCTACTGCTCCCCGGCGTCATGCTCCTTGCCTTCACAGACATAACCTTATTGAATTCTCACAACTTTGCTAAATACTTATTAAAGAAATGAGCCCAGAGTTAGCAGTTCTGGCAGCAACAACATCAGAATATGAACTGGCAATTGAACGTTTGTGTACTGAAGGACAGTCACAAATTGAAATGCACTTGGATCCTTGGGGGACAGGGGCTGATAAGGACAAAGACTAAAGAAATGAACACCAAA
This sequence comes from Talpa occidentalis, assembly GCF_014898055.3. Classification (NCBI taxonomy): domain Eukaryota; kingdom Metazoa; phylum Chordata; class Mammalia; order Eulipotyphla; family Talpidae; genus Talpa; species Talpa occidentalis. The sequence goes on along the minus strand of NW_023601096.1, from coordinate 2,537 downwards.
AATTCCAACAACAGTCCCCTTTACTCCTGGGGAGGGCAGTGAGAACAAATTCACAGAAAAAAACATTTGCACGTGAACAATGAGAGGATCAAGACAGAGAAGAAAGGCTCATTTTGTGAACACTGACAAGTTAGTTTTGCTGAACCAGAAAGAAATTAGCAGTTCAGGGAACCTAGAAGAAAGCCGGAACATTCCCTCCAAGAAAAGAAACAAGAGCTTAAAGGCACCTTAGTTCCATTGTCTTCCCACAATTGTGCAGAAGAAAAGAAACAAGACAGTTGAGCAGAAAATACACTTTGTGCTGTGAAAGGAAATTATGATGTAACCAAGACCACAGAAACCAAGCCAATGAGTTGGGGTGATCAAATTACCAGGTCTTAATCCCCCAGCTGGGGGTGTTCCAACAGGAAGGAGGTGTGTCCTTATGTGTGAAAATAAAAGCATTACACTTAAAGTAAAGGCATTTCCAGAAGGCCTTCAAAGGGCAAATGGTAACAACAATAGTGATAAGAACAATATTACATTGCACATTGCCAGGCATTTCAGGTCTAGGAAATATTCTAGGTTAGGCAATAGGCATAATGAAGCAAGAGTTAAATACATTATTATCAGGTAAAAGTTAAATATAAAGAGTAACTTTGACAGAGGTAGATTGTGACATTTAAGGAGGTGATGAAAACACTTCACCACTCCAGATACCTCCGTCAGTAGCAAGGTCAGGTTCAACTTATATAAGAGGGGGCTCTTAGTGTAACAGGCCCTTGGGCCCTTGGTTTCAGCGTCTCCCTGTGTTTCCTCGATGTTTGTGCACTGGTATGAGTGTGCTCTCTTCCTGCCTCTGTTCTCAGCACACACAAAGCCCTCATGCATGAGGCACTGATCACTCTGGCCTTAGCCTTGTGATTTCCTTCTTCTGTCTTAGTAGTCCCACTCAGCCCTGAATCCCAGGTATTTAACTGCATCTCAGCCTTATGTCTGGTCCAAGTAGCAATTAATTGTTTTGTCCTTGAAATTGAAGTAACATTCCCTAACACAAAATGAACTCACTGGGTCATTTGGTGGCACTTAGCATATTCACAATGTTGTACAAATACCACCCCCATTTGGTTCCAAATGGCAATTAGCTTTTATTATGTTAGTATCAACTATTGCTTTCCTGAACTTGCACTATGCATTGGATGAGTTCATGTGTTAACTCATATTCACGTAATGTACGTGCTCAAAGTCTGTACGTAGGATGTGAGCCAGGTACTATATTCAGGTCTGTTAACACACCTGGGTTTTGTTGCTATTATTTATCAGAGGTTAGAGTTTCAATATGTGAATTTTCAGTCCATGAAATAGGCCAGGCAGAGCTCTGTGGCTCAGAACAGATGCTCTTTTAAAAAAGCAAACAAGAATCCACATTTTATACCACAAAATGAATATTTTCTAATGAAACCACAGTCATGTGGAATTAGTTTCACCATGAAGGAGCTCAATAAGTTGGGTTTAGTTTGAGTTTGGGTTTGGTTTGTTGTTGTTTTGCTTTTGCATTTTTTTCAATCATAACAAGTGTTATGATATGTTTTATCATAACAAGCATGAGCTGGGTCCTTGGCCCTAATGTGACAGAGACACAAAATAAGTATCTTCTCAAGATCCCTGCCACCAAATTTGGAGCCAAACAACAAATCTTTAGACATCAGGACCATATTTGGAAATGTCACAGACAACTCTTCCTAGTCTTGACAAGCGACCTGCCTCTTTGAGGGAGGCAACTTCTGTATAGCTAGGAACTCTTTCTCCAGGTCAGTGGCACCCAGTCAGTCTAGGAGGGGCCGGAGACGATGGACAGCAGAATGTCCCTTCAGGAAAATCACTGGTCAGCAGGCTTCCCGTTCTCCATCCTGCTCTGACATTGGCCATGTCTATCTTTCCCTCATCATTGTGATAGCGTCAGCCTATGCCATTACGAGCAGCTTGGGTAGCTCTCATTATTTTGTCAAATAAAAATCCAGTAAAGGGCCTCCCTGGTGGCACAAGGGTTAAGACGCAGCACTATGAAGCTATCCGCAGCCACCGCAACATGACTTCGATCCCCGACCAGGGAGCTACCCACATCGTGCAGCAGACCTCTCCTGACTCGCCCGCTGCTCCCCTCAGCAGTGTATTTCAGTCAATCTGTTCTGTTCCCCACTCTGTCTCTGGTGAATCCTTTCACCCTCCATGCCTCTGGCCTGTACCCTAGTTCTTGTGGGCGTAAATAAATACATCTTTAAAATAATTTAAAAAAATAAATCTAATAAAAAATTGAAAAGATGCAGAGAATTCTACCTTTTCTCTCACATGATGTGGCAAAAGAAACATGAAGTACTTGCATTTGCCCACTGAGGACTTTTTGCCTGGTAACCCTGGTGTTTGTTGTAACAACCAGTACTGAAATCGGTCTCCTGTCTTGTCCATCAACTGACTATTAACCCATACTTTGGAGGAAAAGAGTGCTTCTTTCTATCAACATATGCTCTCTTTGGATTAGTAATTCTGAGCTTCTTCCT
>NW_023601095.1:0-23219 GCF_014898055.3 Talpa occidentalis | reverse complement strand
TTTCAGTAGATCTGCCTGTTCTGCTCCCCACTCTTTCTGGTGAAACCTCTCACTACTCCCACCCTGCACCTCTGGCTTACACCCCAGTTCTTGGATGCATAAATAAATCTTAAAAAATTAAATAAAATAAAATTCCATCCTGAAAATATACCACAATTGTCCTGCTAATTGACAGGTGAGTGCTCTTTGTTTGGGAGAGTTGGATTGTATAAGAAGTTCTGCTATGAACATAAAAAAAAAAAAGTCCCTTGATGCATGAATGCAAAGAGTTTTGAGTAATTCTACCCAGGAATAGAAATACTGGTTTGCATATATGTGTAAGATAATGCAGAATCTCTTCTTAAAATAGTTGCCCCAGGGGTCTCCCTGGTGGCACAAGGGGTTAAGCACCACACTATGAAGCAATCCGCAGCCTCTGCAGCACGAGTTCGATCCCTGGCCAGCCAAAGAGAGAAACCCACATGGTGCAGCAGATCTCTCCTGACTCACCCGCTGCTCCCCTCAGCAGTGTACTTCAGTCAATCTGCCTGTTCTGTTCCCCACTCTGTCTCTGGTGAATCCTCTCACCCCCCTGCATCTCTGGCCTGTACCCCAGCTCTTGTATGCATAAATAAATCTTTAAAAAAATAGTTGCCCCAATTTATACACAACCATCTCTTTGAAATCAGCTTATTGGTGCCATCTATGTTGTAAAATTTTTCATGACTGTTGTCTAAACTGATTTATGGTAATTTTGTACCAAAAGTTTTTCGGGCCTCCCCGCTGGCGCAGCGGTAGAGCGCTGGGTTGCGAAGCTGCCCGCAGCCTCTGCAGCGCCGGTTCGATCCCCGGCTGCTCCCCGGCCACCAAAGGAGGGTCCCACATGGCGCGCATACCTCCCCTGCCACCCGCTGCTCCCCTCAGCAGTGTACTTCGGTCTCTCTGCCTGCTCTGCTCCCCGCTCTGGCTCTGGTGAATTCTCTCACCCTCCCGCGCTTCTGTCTGTACACAGTGCTTGTATGAATAAATAAATAAATCTTTAAAAAAAAAAAAGAATGTAATATACAAAAAAAAATTAAAACAAAAAGAACTTTAAAAGAAAAAGTTTTTCATTTTCACACTAGTTATTAATTCTGTTTCTGATCTAGAATAAGATCCCTTAATTCTATATGGCACAGATTCAAGATTCTCCTTCCCCTACCCCCAATTTTTGTTTTTATATTCACGTCTTATATGGCAGTTGGATTTATCTTTAATATGGTGTAAGATAATTTCAATTTCATTTTCCTGCAGGGGGGTAACATTAAGTTGTATTATTCCACATAAATATTAAGACATTTTAATTATTTTTAATGAAGTAGCATGTATTATAACATTATATAAGTTTCAGGTGTGCATCAATACAAGTTTATATATAAGTTTATATATACACACACATTCATTTCATCACTAAAATCCAATTCCTCACCATATGACCTGCATATGATTTACCCAACTCCTTCCTCCATTCCATTCTGACAACCACTAATTTCATCTTTCATATAAAAGTTTATTTTTGTTTTTTTGTTTTATTCAGTTCATTCTTTTTGTTTCATTTCTCTATGTACAGCATATGAGTGAAATCATATGGGATTTGTCTTTCAATTAAAAATCAGACTGTGTTTGGAGTCCAACCAGAAATGCTTGAGTTTTTAACAGCAATTTAGAATTTATATGAGGCTAGGTCTTCACAAACTAGATTTTTTTTAAGTCATTTGATATGTTTTAAGTGTTTTTTCACATAGTTTCTGTGTCTTATTAAATTTATTCTTAAATATTTTACAGTCTTTACTACTATTATAGGTTTATAATACCATACATTTATTATTACTTACCCTATTATGTTCAATACATGGGTAAATAAGAATGCTTAGTGTGTAATAAGAATGCTTAATGCTGACAGTGAACATATTGGCCAGTTCCCAATTTAATTAAATTGAAAGCATTTAATAATTTATAATAATCATTGTCTGTTATTTGGGAAGTAAATATTTTTTCATTAGAATTAAGTGGTTTCCTTCTTTCACTTTTTTATTTGTTTTTCAATGGATCAATTAATTAGATCTTTGCAAGAAATTTAGGATACCAATTTGTGATGATGTTCTGTTTAAGAGCAAATACATTGCAGAGGTAACCTTGGTACTGAAAAATAGCTTTGAAACTTGGCAGAATTTGAGGGACCACAGCTCTCTGATCAACCTTGTGATTCTCTGTAATCTTGTATTACTCTTTTTTGGAGAAGATCTTACCTTCTTGGTGCCCGGACTTACCCAGTTTCATCTTGAAGAATGTATCAGTGAGATTTTTTGGTGGGAGATTTTCATATTGCTGATACCAAGTTTGGTGGAGGTGGTGCTGATAAGTTTCTGGTGTGTTATATGCAGAGGAACTTGATTGAGGGACAGAGGTCTAGTCACAAGTAGTAAGCCACTTCTTAGAAGCCTCAGAAAAATCAGTCTCTTGCATCTGTGGCCCAAATAAGGTTGATTAGAATGGTTTCAGGAGTGATGCTAATTCACTTTTATCACACAGTGACTGAAGGTTTTCTTTTTTTTTGTTTGTTTGTTTGTTTTGCTACGGCATAATAGTTTTCAAGGCACATTTTATGAAGTTAAAACACTCAGGTGCCACCATCCTTGTTATCACCGACTGGTTTCACGACAATAGAAAGACCCTCCTTTTTCTCTTCAACCCTGAATTTCGTTGTCGAATACTTCCTCTTGTACCTGGGCTTTCTGAAATACATAACAGATTGGGAATATCTTCCAGTTCTCTTCCTAGGACAGGGTTTAAGCTATTGTGGGTCTTTTCTTTCTTTAGTTTTGACACTTTGTCACAAGTATCAGTGTTCTTGGCCTCAGGTTTCTTCTTAGAAGGAAGCTTCTCAGCTTTTTCATCCACCAATTTGTAAAATGGGAGAAACTTCTGTACTTCTCAGTATTTTTATTAGGAATGACTGTAATTATAAAAAGGATGTAAAATAAAGACTAGTAAAGCTACACTCACTGGCTAAGAGTAATTCGCAAAAAAAAAACAAGATACATCTTTTAGGAGCCATAGATAGCACTGAAGTTTCAGGCCTCTGAAGTTTCAGACCTCTAAAAGTTTCTGGTGTTTTCCTAGTTTAATAGCTCAGGAGATCAGAGAACTAGAGGCAAGTAATAAACATTACTGGATTCCATTTTGCTAATATTTTATGTAGAAATTCTATGCTTACATATATAAATATATTGATCTATAGTTACTTTTTTCCATCTTCCTTTCATCCTTCTCTTTCTTTTTTTTTTTTTTTTTTTTTTTTTAATAAATTTTATTGTTATATTCCCCATACAATTGCAGCCCCCCCATTCTGACCCCAATCCCTCCCCTCCCACCCCGCCCTCCTAAAAGTGTCTCTGGTTCATAGTTTTTTGTTGATTTTGATTTTCACTTTCTTATAGTTATTCATTTTCCTGGTCCCTTATTTAAGTTTTCTAGATTCCTGCTATGAGTGAGACCATCCGGTATTTTTCTTTTTCTTTTTGGCTTATTTCGCTGAGCATGATCCCTTCCAGCGCCATCCATGTTGCTGCAAATTGCATGTGTTTATCTTTTTTGAATGCTGAGTAATATTCCATGGTATATATGTACCACATCTTCTTGATCCAGTCATCTACTTTGGGCATTTGGGTTGTTTCCAAAGCTTAGCTATTGTAAACAGTGCTGCTATAAAACATAGGTGCAGGTGTTCTTTGGAATTGATGTTTCTGTGTCTTTGGGTAAATACCTAGGAGTGGAATTGCTGGATCATATGGAAGCTCTATGTTTAGTAGGTCCAGAAATCTCCATACAGCTTTCCACAGTGGTTGGACCAGTTTGCACTCCCACCAACAGTGCAAAGAGTTCCTTTTTCTCCACACCCTCGCCAACATTTGTTGTTGCTAGTTTTTTTAATATGTGCCATTCTCACTGGTGTAAGATGGTATCTCATGGTAGTTTTGATTTGCATTTCCCTGATGACAAGTGATGTTGAACATTTTTTCATATGCTGTTGGCCATTTGCATTTCCTCTTCAGAGAAGTTTCTTTTAAGCTCTTCTGCCCATTTTTTGACTGGATTATTTCTTTGTTGTTGTTGAGTCTCATCAGCTCTTTGCAGATTTTTGTGATCAGTCCTTTATCATTAGTGTTGGGTGCAAAAATGTTCTCCCAGTTGGTGGGGTTCTCTTGTTTTTGTTTATTGTCTCTTTTGCTGTGCAAAAGCTCTTTAATTTGATGTAGTCCCAGCTGTTTATCTTTGCCTTCACTATCACTGCTTTGGGTGATGTGTCTGTAAAGATGTCTTTGATGTGCAAATCACGTAGTGTTTCGCCTATATTTCCTTCTATGTATTTTATGTTTCAGGTCTTATGTCTAGTTCTTTAATCCATTTTGAGTTGATTTTTGTTATGGTGTGAGGTGGTGGTCAAGCTTCATTCTTTTGCATGTAGCGACCCAGTTTTCCCAGCACCATTTATTGAACAACTTTCTTGCTCCAATGCATATTCTTTGCTCCTTGTCAAAGATTAGTTGACCATAAATCTGTGGTTTATTTCTGGATTTTCTATTCGATTCCATTGGTCTGTATGTCTGTTCTTGTTCAATACCATGCAGTTTGATGATTATGCTTTGTAGTATAGTTTGAAGTCTGGGAGTCTGATGCCTCCATTCCCTTCTTTTTTTTCAGGAGAGCTTGGCTATTCGGGTTTTTGGTGATTCCATATGAATTTCATCAATAATTGTTCTATTTCTTTGAAGAATGACATTGAAATTTGATTGGAATAGCATTGAATCTGTATATTGCTTTTTGGTAGATGGCCATTTTAATAATGTTTATTCTTCCAATCCATGAGCAGGGGATGTCTCTCCATTTCTTTGTGTCTTCTCTATTTCTTTTAACAGTGTTTATAGTTTTCTTTTATAGGTCCTTACCTCTTTTGTTAGATTATTCCCAAATATTTGATTTTTTTTGTTTCAATAACAAAAGGGATGGCTTTTTGATTTCTTCTTCTTCAGATTTATTGTTTGTGTATAGGAAGGCTACTGACTTTTGCGTGTTGATTTTGTATCCTGCCACTTTACTGAACTGATTGATGAGTGAATTAGCTTTTCTGTGAGTTTTTGGGGTTCTCTATGTATAATATCATATCGTCTGCAAATAGTGATAGTTTGACTTCTTCTTTTCCTATTTGGATTCCTTGGATGTCTTTCTCTTGTCTTATTGCCCTGGCTAGGACTTCCAGTATTATATTGAAAAGCAATGGTGAGAGTGGACATCCTTGTCTTGTTCCAGATCTTAATGGAATTGCTTTCAGCTTTTCACCATTGAGAATGATACTGGCTGTTGGCTTGTCATAGATGGCCTTTATGATGTTGAGGTATGTTCCTGTATCCCAAGAATTTCAAGCTTTATCATGAATGGGTGTTGCACTTGTCGAAAGCTTTCTCGGCATCTATTGATATTATCATATGGTTTTATATTCTTTTTGTTGATGTGTTGGATAACGTTGATTGATTTTCGGATGTTAAACCATCTTGTGCCCCTGGAATGAATCCAACTTGGTCGTGTGAATTATCTTATGGATACATTGTTGGATTCTGATAGCTAAAATTTTATTGAGGATTTTGCATCAGTGTCCATTAGGGAGATTGGCCTGTAGTTTCCTTTTTTGTGTTGTCCTTGTTCGGTTTGGTATTAGTGTAATGTTGGCTTCATAAAACGTGTTGGTATTGTCCCTTCCTTCTCAATTTTTTGAAGAGTTGTGAAGGATAGGCACTAATTCGTCTGTGAATGTTTGTAGAATTCATTTGTAAATCCATCAGGTCCTGGGCTTTTGTTTTTGGGGAGGTTTTTTATTACCATTTCAATTTCGCTAATTGTAATTGGTCTGTTTAGGTTTTATTTCTTCTTTATCTAGCTTTGGGTGATTGTAGAGTTGTAGGAATTTGTCCATCTCCTCTAGATTGTTAAACTTGTTTCCATATAACTGTTCATAGTAGTTACTGATTATTCTTTTGATTTCTGCTGTGTCCGTTGTGATTTTCTCCTCTTTCATGATGATCCTGTTTATTTGTGCTTTCTCCTTTTTTCCTTTGTGAGCCTGGCTAGGGGTTTGTCTATTTTATTGATTTTTTCAAAAAACCAGCTCTTGGTTTCATTGATCTTTTGGATTGTTTTTTTAGTTTCAATTTCATTTATTTCTGCTTTGGTTTTATTATTTCTTTTCTTCTACTGGTTTTGGGGTTTTTTTGTTGTTCTTTTTCTAGATCTTGAGCTTCGAGATGAGGTTGTTTCTTTGCGTTCTTTCTTGTTTCTTGATGTGAGCTTCTATTGCTATATATTTTCCTCTTATTACTGCTTTGCTGCATCCCATACATTTAGGATATTAGTGTCCTCCTTGTTCAATTCAAAAAATTTTTTAATTTCTTCTTGATCTCCTCATTAGTCCAATGGTCTTCCAGTAGTGTGGTTTTAATCTCCATGAGGTAGGAAAGTTCCTTGCCTTCTTTTTATGGTTTATTTCTAGTTTGATGCCTTCATGGTCAGAAAAGATGGTTGATATGATTTCAATCTTGGTGTATCTGTTGATGTTTGTCTTGTGCCCCAGTATGTGATCGATCCTGGAGAATGATCCGTGTGCGCTTGAGAAAATGTGTACTCCGTTTTTTTGGGTTTAGTGTTCTATAGATGTCTGTTAAGCCTATTGCTCTAGGTCCTTATTTAGAGCTTTGGTTTCTTTACTTATTTTTGTCTTGTTGATCTATCCATTGTTGATAGTGGTGTGTTGAAGTGTCCCACTACGTATGTGTTTTCTCTGATGTCTGTTTTCAGAGAGGACAACAGTTGTCTGATATATTTTGGTGCTCCTTCGTTTGGTGAGTATATGTTAAGAGTTATTTCTTCTTGAAGTATTGTCCCCTTGATCATAATGTAGTGACCATTGGGGTCTCTTTTTATCTTTTTGAGTTTGAAATCTGTTTTATCTGATATAAGTATAGCTGTTCCTGCTTTCTTTTTTGGTCCATTTGCTTGTAGGATTGTTTTCCATCCTTTAACTTTGAGCCTATTTTTATCTTTTGTAGCTAAATGTGTTTCCTGGAGACAGCAAAAGGTTGGGTTTTGTTTCTTAATCCAGGCTGCCACTCTGTGTCTTTTTATTGAAGAGTTTAGTCCATTTACATTTAGAGTTAATATTGATATGTTAACATCTGTTTGCCATTGTGTTTGTCTTCCTTTGATTTTATTTATTTATTCTTTTAATAACTTTTTTTTTTTTTTTTGGCCTTCTTTCATTGTTATTCGTCCCTCTGAGTTCTGGCTTTAGGACTCCTTGTAGTATTTTTTGAGTGGGGTTTAGTTGCAATGAAATTCCGGAGTTTCTGTTTGTCTGGGAAGGTCCATATTCTTTCTTCAAAGAGGAAGGAGAGCTTTGCGGGATAGAGTTTCTTGGTTGGCATCTGTTTTCTTGGAGTCTGTTGACTATGTCCCCTCCACTCTCTCCTTGCCCGTAGTGTTTCTTCGGAGAAGTCTGATGTCAGCCTGATTGGTTTTCCTTTGAATGTTATCTGTTTCTTCCCTCTTGTCAGCTTCATTATTTTTTCTTGTCCTGGATTCTTTGGAGCTTTACTATTATGTGTCTTGCTGTATTTTTCCTTTCGTCGTGGAAGTTTGTGTTGTTCTTCTTGCTTCTGTATATCAATTTTCAGCTCCTTCTTCACATTTGGGAAGTTCTCTTCAATTATCTCTTTGAATATTTTCTCTGTTCCTACATCTCTCTCCTCTCCTTCTGGTATTCCTATAACTCTTATATTTCCTTTCCTCATGGAGTCAGATAGTTCCCAAAGTCTTTCTTCGTTCTTTTTCCTTCGTACTTCTCTTTCCTTTTCTGTTTTGGTTCTTTTTATTTCTGTGTCTTCAAGATTACTTATTCGTTCTTCCATTTCATCTATTCTGCTTTCATTGCTTTTCCCAGAATTCTTTAGTTCTTCCATTAATTCTTTGATCTCCTGCATTTCTTTTACTTCCCTCTTTAGGGACTCAATTCTTTCTTCTGACCATTTTTCCCTCTCTAGGGACTCAATTGCATTCTTCTGATCGTTGATTATTTTCCCTTATCATTGTTTTCCTTTATGACTTCTGTCAGTTTTTTAATCACGGCAATTTTAAATTCTCTTTCTGGAAGGCTCAGAAATTCTTCCAAGTTATTGTCTTTGCAATCTGGGGGCTGGCTTTCTTTTTGTGGTGTGCTTTTTCTCTGGAGAGTTGCTAGGTTGCGTGTGGTTCTTCTCCTCCCTACTGTCTGTTTTCTAATTTGCCGTATGCGTTGGGACACTGTGTTGTTGGGAGTGGCCGGCATCTTGGGTGGGCTTCTCTGTTCCCCTCTGGTTCTTCCAGGAGTCATCTGTCAGTTTCAAGCAGCCTCCGCGGCGGATCCTGCAGGGTTCGCCTCAGCTCCCGTTCACGGGGTGTGGTGGCTGCAATAGTTCCTTTCCACTCACAGTCCTGCTTGCTGTGTCCGTTTTTCTTGTTGGCCGTTTTGGTTTGTTGTTTCCTCCTCTCTGCCGGTCGGAGAGTCGCCTCTCTGGGCGGGGAGGGGAGCAGGGTTCTGCGCTTCCCTCCCTTCTCGTCCTCTTTTATGGCAACTTTCTTCTTGGGGCAGTTTGCTGGAGTCGTCTGTTTATCTTCCGTGTCCCAGTTCTCACTGGGACCTGCCGCTTTTCCTCCCTATTAACTTTTTTTAATGGGAGATCTTACTCGCAGCGTCTCCTCGCCGCCATGTTGCTCCGCCCACTCTCATCCTTCTCTTTCTTCCTCCCTTGATTTTTTGTGTTGTTTCTGAGATAGTAATCTAGTTTCATTCTTGTGTAGGGTTGCAGTCCAGTTTTCCCAAAACCATTTATTGAAGTGACTTTCGTTGCTCCAGTGTATATTCTTTGATCCCTTGTCATAGATTAGTTGATCATATAGTGTGGTTTTATTCTGGGCTTTCAATTAAATTCCATTGGTTTGTACGTGTTTTTATTCCAACACCATGCTGTTTTTATTATTATGGCTTTGTAGTATAGCTTGAAGTCTGGGAGCATAATCTTTACGTTCTCTTTTTAGTCATCAGAATTTTGGTTATTCAGGTTTTGTGTGTGTGTGTGTGTGTGTGTGTGTGTGTATGTGAGAGAGAGAGAGAGAGAGAGAGTGAGAGAGATAGAGGCCACAGGAATTTCAACAATATTTCTCCCATTTCTTTGATGAATGCCATTGAGATTTTTATTGGAATTGCATTAAAACTGTAAATTGTTTTGGCTAGAATGGCTAATTTTGATAATTCTTCTAATTCATGAGCAGAGAATGTCTTTCCATTTCTTTGGGTATTTTAACATTTAAAAAAATGTTTATAAAACAGATTATTTCTTTTAACAGTGTTTTGTAATTTTCCTTGTATAAGTATTTTATCTCCTTGTTTGTATTAATCCTAGGTATTTAATTTTACTGATACAATTGTAAAAGGGATGGTTGTCTTATTTTCTTCCTCTTCAGACTGATTGTTTGCATATATGAAGGTTACTGATTTTTGTGTATTGATTTTGTAATCTTCTACTTTACTAGTTTTTAGTTTTTCAGTGGAAGCTTTGGGTTCCCTATGTATACTTTCATATCATCTGTAACTAATGATAGGAAGCAGGCATTGGTGGTGACCTCTAGTAGGTCACAGGACTTCTGCCAGTCTGGATAATTGTTATCTGTCTGGCTTGGGCTAGAAGGATCTCCTCTGCTAGACCTCTGGGTGGTGACTGGCAGGTTTTCTTCTAGATGAGGTCTCTGAGGACAATGGCTCCCTCCCAGATATGGATCACTGGAGCAGGCTGGGTCTCTTGGAAGTTTTTGAGACCTCTGCTGTTCTGGGCAGTGCTAGCTGGTTTCTTGCAATGAAGGTTGGGAGGTGTCTCAGTTTTCATTTCTTATGTGCTGCCCAACTTGTGCTCTGCATAACTACCATTTCAAATCACTAGTTACACAATTTTCTCAACTGCATCTACTTTTCTGTTTAACTTGTTACTGAATTTGCATTTTTAGGTGACTACTCTTTCATTTCAAGATATTTTAATAGGATACTTTTTAATATTCTGAATGCCCTAACATTAAAAATAATCCCCACCTTTTTGTTTCTATTGCTTCTTTTATCTCTATTACAAATATGGATTTAATAATCTTTGAGATTATTCTCTAGTTTTGAATAGCATGAACTTTCTCCATTTTCATATGTGCGTCTATTCCAGGCAATTTGATTCTTTGTGTTTTATACTTTTTATTTTGAGGTTATATCAGATGATTTGTTCTCTCTGAGAATAATGTACACTCTTAATTTTTTTTTAAATATTTATTTATTTATTTATACGCACTGGTACAGTCAGATGCGCGGAAGGGTGAGAGAATTCACCAGAGCCAGAGTGGGGAGCAAAACAGACAGACCATGGAAATACACTGCTGAGAGGAGCAGTGGGTGTGGCAGGAGAGGTCTGTGTGCCATGTGGGACCCTCGCCGGCGGTGGGGGATCGAACCGGCACTGCAGAGGCTGTGGGCAGCTTCGCAACCGCTGTGCCACCAGGGGAGGCCCACTCTTAATTATTAAGACAGGTTTTCTAATTGCCTCTGTCTAGGCTCCATGAGTTTTACTGTTTGCATTTCTGTTTATTACTTGCCTCTATTTCTCTGATCTCCTGAGCTATAAACTAGGAAAACATCTGAAACTTCATAGAGGTAAATATCTATGGCTCCTAAAAGATGTATCTTTTGTTTTTTTGCGAATTACTCTTAGCCAGTGAGTGTAGCTTTACTAGTCTCTATTTTACACTCCCTTTATAATTACTAGCTTTACATAGGGAGTTCCATTCAGCTCCTCACTCCCCACACAATTTGGAGGCTTTGGTATCTATCCCCACATATACATTAAAACAACACTCCTTGTTATCTACTAAGACTTATATTCTGTTCTAAAACCTTAGTTCAGAATTGAATCTTACAACACTAACTTTGATTTCCTTAATCATTTCTGAGAGTGAGAAAATTCTTTTATTTCCTTTTAAATTCTATACATACCCTTGCACCTATGTTAACATAAAGGTCTGTCCTAGAATCATACCACATATTTTCTTAAGGCATCTGATGTGTTTTGAATTGGATGGATGTTATTTTGCATTTTTGGGTAATATATATTCTATTGTTAGAACTTTTCCTTTGTTTTATATTAAAATTCCTTACTGCCTGATAAGGAATCATTTTTACTTTATTGTATGTTTACAGTCTTTAAAATAATTCTATATCAATTTGATGTGAGGTAGGAGTAGTATATATTAGCTCATTAAACTACTTAATCCAACTTAAAGTTTTATTATTTTTTTACTGTTATCTTTTCAATAAATCACTGTTTAAAAAAAACTAACATATCCATATATTTAATTTTTAAACAATCACATTTTAATTTTTAAATTTCAAATATAGCTCTCTATCATACTATTAACTGTTTTCTCATGTATAGTTTTAAAACCTTTGATGATCAAGGCCCCTTGCAGCCTTAAAAATCGTTTAGAATCCCATGGAGCTTTTGTTTCATGTATGTTAGATCTATCAATATTTACTATGCAGCAAAATAAAACAAAGCATTTAGATATATTTATTATTTTTAAAAACTGTGATAAATACATGCATATTGACATATTTAACATTATTTTATGGAAAAATAACTATTTTCTAAAACAAAAAAAATTAGAAGAATGACTTGTACATTATTGTTAAGAAATCTCTTTAATATCTTGTTTAATAGAAGAAAGCTGGATTGCATCTCTGCTTCTATATTCAAGTTATTGTTATACATTGTTTTGGTGAAAACATATGGGAAAATGTGGAAAAGGATAGATCTCATGGACCTCCGGAAAAAGGTCTTGTGGATCACACCTTGGGTACTTCTACTATAAGCAAATTTTGTTGAAAAATTAGTTTGGGAAAATTCCTCTTCTGGTAATTATGGATGACAAGAGGGGTATGATATAGTAGCAACAGGATACATAGAACTTTTTTTAATTTTTATATATTTCTTACATCATTTTTCATTTTTGCACAATATATGCATTTTCATCTTGGTTATAATCCCCATACAACTCCCACCACCCTCGTTTTGATCCTAACCCCACTGTAGTATGTCCCCCACTGTAGTATGTCCCTGGTTTATAGTTGCTTTTAAAAATGTTTACCTGAGTTTTATTGTCAGGGAAGTATCTGTTGGAAAAACAAGTAACAATATTTAATATACAGCATGCTAAATATTAGTTTGAATATTGTTGTCAATATATATGCTTCTTATTCTTTCATTATCCTGTAAAAGTAATCTATTATAAATACATAAGCAAGTAAAAGCTGAATATAAGAAAACATACAAATGTCTACATCTACATACACTTATTGATTCTGTCACCACAAAAGTCTTAGGGGCTTGGTGATACATACTTTAACAATACCGAAAGTTCACAGACCCACTGTTGCATGATCAATCCTCCTTAAAATTCTGACATGATCATTCAACATAAAACATTATACAGTATATAATTTATAGTAAAACTATTGTTATGTACAGATGACATAATAACACACATAGAAAATCCCAAATACTCCAGTAAAAATGCATTAGAGGGGCCTCCCCAGTGGTGCAGCGCTTGAGCGCAGGGTTGCAAAGTTGCCCACAGCCTCTGCATTGCCGGTTCAATCCCCGCCGCCTGGCGAGGGTCCCGAATGGCACACAGACCTCTCCTGCCGCTCGCTGCTCCCCTCAGCAGTGTGTTTCTTCGTCAGTCTGCCTGTTCTGTTCCCCGCCTGTCTCTGGTGAATTCTCTCACCCTCCCACGCTTCTGACTGTACCCAGTGTGTATAAATAAATTAAATTTAAAAAAGTTAAAAAAAATAAAAATAAAAATGTATTAGAAATAACAAAAACAAAAACAAGTTGGCATGATACAAATTAATATGCAAAAATCTGTTGCATTGCTATATGCAAATAATGAACTAGCTGAAAGTGAAATCAGGAAAACAATCCAGTTTACAACCATATCAAAAAGATTTAAATCATTAAGAATAAATTTAATGACAGAAGTGAAAGACCTCTATACTGAAAATAGGAAGATGTTGTTGAAAGAAATAGAAAACACAAAGATAGGGAAAGGTATCCATCTCATTGTCACAGATCGTAAGAACTAAAGAATTGTTAAAATGGCTATATTACATAAATAAACACACAGATTCAATGCAAGCCCTACCAAAACTGCAATGTGATTCTTCACAGAAATAAAACAAAGAAATCATGAAATTTATTTGGAACAGCAAAAGATTCAAATAGCAAAAACACTCTTGAGAAAAAAGGAGCAAAAATGGCGGTATCATGCTCCCCAACTTCTAACTATACTATTAAATGATTGTAATTAAAACTGACACACAGATCAATGGAACAAATTGAGAACCCAGAAGTAAAACCACACACATATGGACAATTTATGAAAAAGGACCCAAGAGCTTATCCTGGAACAAAGGAAAATTTCTTCAATAAATGCTACTGGAAAAACTGGACAGACACATGCAAAAGAATGAATCGGGCTTCCCTGGTGCAGCAGCGCTTGAGCGCTGGGTTGCTAAGCTGCCCGCTGCCTCTATAGCACCGATTCGATCCCTGGCCCCCAGGCAAGAGTCCCACATGGTGCACAGATCTCTCCTGCCGCCCGCTGCTCCCCTCAGCAGTGTACTTTGTCAGTCTGCCTGTTTTGTTTCCTGCTCTGGCTCTGGTGAATTCTGTCACCCTCCTGTGCTTCTGACTGTACCCAGTACTTGTATAAATAAAAATAAATCTTTTAAAAAAAAAAGAAATTGCTTAAAAAAAAGGAAATCTAGACCGCTATATAACACCATACATAAAAATTACTTCCATCACCCTCCTGCGCTTCTGACTGTGCCCACTGCATGTATAAAAAACAAAAAACAAAGCAAACAAATAAATAAATAAAAAAAAAAACATGCCTCTATAAAAAATTACTTCCAATGGGTTAAAGACTTGAATATAAAATTTAAAACTGCAAAATATATAAGAAAACATTGGTGATAGAGTCCTTGACCTCAGCCTTAAAAAATACATTTGTGGATTGACTCCAATGGCAAGGAAAACAAATAAAAAAACAAATGGGACTACATCAAACTAAAGATCTTCTGTGACTGAAAGAAACCTGCATCCAAATGAACAAATATCCTACTGAAGGGGAGAAGAGATTTGCACAGCATATATTCAACATGGTTTAATAACCAAATTACACAAAGAACTCATAATAAAACAATCTCATTTAAAAATGCAGAGAGGAGGTGAATAAACACTTCTCCAAAGAAGACATGTAGCTGGTGGTAGGCACTTGAAAAGATGTTCATCATATCTTCTTATTAGATAAATGCAAATCAAAACTATTAGCTATCACCTTAGACCTGTGAGAATGCTGTTATCCAAAAGATAAGAAACAAGTGTTGGAGAGGATGTGGGTAGAAGGGATAGATGGGGAGGAACCCTTGTATAGTGTTGGTGGGAAGCTAAATTGGTACAGACATTATGGAAAACAGTATGGAGTTTCCTCAAAAAAATTAATAGAAAAAACATATGATTCAGTTATCCCACTTCTAGATATTTACCCCCAATACAAAAACACTAATTCAAAGAGATATATTCATCCCTTCCCATGTTTATTGTAGCATTATTTACAATAGCCAAGAACTGGAGGCAATCTAAGTACCCACTGATTGAAGAATGGATAAAGAAAAAAGGTATACATACCAAATGGAATACTGTTCCACTATAAAATTAATAAAACCCTGCCATTTGCAACATGGAGGCACCTAAAGGAATTATGCTTAGTGAAATATGCCATACAAAAAAAACATCATATGATTCCACTCTTAGATGGTATACATAGTATATATAACAGATAAAGTTTTGGTTACTAGAAGAGGGTGGAAATCAGTAAAAAGGGAACGATGGTATGGCAAAGAAGAGATTTGGACTTTTAATGGTGAAGTTAATATAGTATATATATACATGTTGATTCTCAACAATGAATAGTTGTTACACTCCAAGCTTAGCTTAGTTAAAAAAGGGAACAATTTAACATCATGAGAAAAGGAAATTAAATGTCTGCAAAAACACTTTTGTATAATAAAAAGGTACATAGTAGCTTTATTCATAAATGCCCCAAATCCCAAATGTACAAAAAAGAGACAATAGATGAACAAATTGAGGTATAATTATAGAATGATTATATAATTATATAATTACTTAATAAAAAGGAAGAAACCATCAAAATACAGAACAATATAGATTTGTTTCAAGAATTTTATATTGTGGATAAGAAGCCAAATACAAAAGAGTACATAGATCAGTGGGGCAGAATAGAGAGTCCAGAAATAAACCTACACATGTATGGCCACTTGATTATGACAAAAGAGCCAAGAATACACAAAAGGGAAAGGACAGGCTCTTTAATAAATGATGTTTGGAAAATTGTATAGCCACATGCAAAAGAATGAAATTGAACCACTATCCTACACCACACAAAAAAATTAACTCTAAATGGATCAAAAGGAAAATGTGAGACCTCAAACCATAAAACTCCTAGTAGGTAAGCTCCTTGACATTGGTCCTGGTGGTGATTTCTTATTTTGATATCAAAAGTAAAGCCAATAAATGCAAAAAAAAAATAAATGGGACAACATCAAACTAAAAAGTTTCTGCATAGTAGAAGAAAAATCAACAATATGAAAAGGCAATATAATGATTGGGAAAAATATTTGTTAGTCATATCTGCTAAAGGATTAATATCTAAAAATATATGAAAAACATACAATTCAATAGCCAAAAAACCACACAATTCAATAAAAACACTGGCAGAAGATCTGAACAGACATTTTTCCAAAGCAGACACAAAGATACTGGTACATAAAAAGTTGTTTAATGTCACTCACTACCGGGTAAACATGAATCAAGACTACAATGAGATATCACCTAACATCTAGGAGAATGATTATAATCTAAAACACAAGTAACAGCAAGTGTTGGAGGATGTGGAGAAAATGAACCCTACTATTGGTGGGAGTGTAAATTGGTGTAGTCACTGCAAGAACACTATGGAGTATTCTAAAAAAATTAAAATAGAACGATGATATGATCCAAAAATTCCACTTCTGGTATTTATTCAAAGAAACAAAATAAGCATCTAGATAACATATAAGTACCTCTACGTTCAATGAAGCATGAAGCATTATTTACAATAGCCAAGATATGGCAGAAAACTAAACATTCAAAATGGATGAATGGGTAAAGAAGTTGTGATATACGTGGTATATACACACACATATATGTGTACATGTATATACACACACATACATATACATACACACAATGGAGTATCATTGAACCATAAGAAAAAAATCTTTCAATTTGCAACATCAATGGAACTTGAGGGGATTAGGCTAGGTGAAGTAAGTGAAAAAGACAAAGACACAGTCTGTAAGATCTCATGTATCTATGGAATCTTCAAGGGAAAAAAAAAAAACAAATACAAAGCTCATGGATACTGAGAACAGACAAATGATTATCAGAGATAGGAAAAGCATGCAGGTGTGTGGGAGGGAATGTTGAACAGGTATGGTAGAGGGTTTAAATGTACAAACTCCCAACTATAAAGTAAGTCATGGGGATATAATATACAGCATGGGCCATAGTTAATAATGCCAAAAAGAGTAAATCTTAAAAGTTTTCATCTGTAACTATCTATAGTGATGAATATTAACTAAAGTTATTGTAGTGGTCATTTTGAAATATATACATCAATTACATCTAAAAAAGAATACAAAGCAAATCCAGTTTTATACTATTTACATATGAAACACCTATAAATACATAAAAATTGAATATCAAAGGATAGATAAAAATAAATGAATATGGGCCTCCCTGGTGGCGCAGCAGTTGAGTGCTGGGTTGAGAAGCTGCCCGCAGCCTCTGCAGCACCAATTCGATCCCCGGCTGCTCCCCGCCACTGGAGGAGGGTCCCACATGGCACGCAGACCTCTCCTGCAGCCCACTGCTCCCCTCAGCAGTGTACTTCGGTCCTTCTGCCTGCTCTGCTCCCTGCTCTGGCTCTGGTGAATTCTCTCACCCTCCCGTGCTTCTGACTGTATCCAGTGCTTGTATAAATAAATAAATAAATCTTTTAAAAAATAAATAAATAAATATATTGATATAAGAAAAAAACCACAAAGGATCAAAAAAAGCATTGCAAGTGAGAAATAAAATCACTACATATAATGGTTCATTTTCAAAAATCTTAATAATTCTGAGTTACATGCACCTAAAACAATATCTGAAATATAAAACAAAAATCTAGGTACCTAACAAGGAAAAATGACATATCTACCATCATAGTGGGAACTTTTCGCACAAATCTCCTTAGTCAATAAATCAGGCTGATGAAACCAATAAGTACACAGAAGATTTGAACAGTTCAGTTAACAATTTACTAGACAAGTTCTACTGGACAAGAATAGAACACTTCACCAACAATAGGGAATATATTTCTTTTAGCTACACAGGGGATATTTATAAAATTTGATTACATGCCAAGCCAAAAATTCGACTCCAATACTTCTCTGATTACAAATAATTAGACTAGAATTCAATAATAAAAGAATAATTTGAAAGACTAATATGTTTTTAAATTGGAAAATGCATTTTTAAATAACTCATTGATCAAACAAATATAGCATATTAGAAAATTATTTCTGAAATAGCAAAAAATTACAATTATGAGATATTTCTAATACTTGTTGAATGCAGTAGTAGAGAAAGGTACTTAGAAGAAATGTATGCCTTGGGGACTTCCTGGTAGCACAGGCGGTTGAGTGCAGTGCTGTGAAGCAGTCCGCAGCCTCTGCATTGCGGGTTGGATCCCTGCCAGCCTCGGAGCAACCCACATGGCGAGCAGACCTCTCCTGTCTCCCCCGCTGCTCCCCTCAGCAGTGTATTTCATCAGTCTACCTGTTCTGTTTCCTGCTCTGTCTCTGGTGAATCCTCTCACCCTCCCACACATCTGGCCTGTACCCCAGCTCTTGTATAAATAAAATAAATTTTTAAAAAATGTATTGCCTTCCTTATCACATCTATTAGAAAAACGAATGCCTCAAGTTAATGGGCTAAATAAGTTTAATAAGTTTTATTAAAAAAACTCAAAAGAGGAAATACTGGAGTATATGAGTTGAGGTAAAATAGAAAAACATAGGAAACCCCACCCAACAAAGTCAAAAAGTAGTTCTCTTAAAAGACTAGTAAAATAGAAATTGCTCTAGGAAGAAGAGCAAGGAAACAGAAGACACACACACACACACACACACACACACACACACACAAAAAAAAAAAAAAAAAACCAGAAATGTTAAAAGAGAGGCCTAAGTATAATTATCTTAGAGATGCAAATGAAAGAGAATTTTATGACATTAAAATTGATATTAAAGACATAGGTAAATTCTTTGGGAAAAAATCTACTTCCAAAAATGGATTTCATAATAATTAGAACTCTAAAATAGTACTATAACCGTTAAAAAAGTCCAATCAATAGTTAGGGAATCTTTCCCCTCTTCCTCCAAAAATCCAGATAAACTAGATTTCTATACAGGTTTTCATCAAACAGTCATGGGACATATCTTTCCAAACTTACATAAATCTCTCCGAAAAAAAAAAAAAAATAATACTCCTAACTTAAGTGCTGTGTCTAACTCAGTCTTGATATCAAAAGTAGAAAAAAGTAGTATAAGGGGAGTAAACTTCAGGCCATTCTTACTCATGAACACACACACACACATACACACGCACAGACAGAGCAAACCAAACCATCAATGTAAATGAAAGATAATTCATCAAGACCAAGTATGTTTATTTTGGACATACAAGATTAGATTGATGTGGAAATATTAACTATTATTAAACAGATTAACATAGAAAAGGAGAAATATAATGTGAACTTCTGAATGAAAGCATAAAAAAAATTGAATGAATTTCAACATTGAATGAATTTCAACATAAGAAAAATTTCCAGTGAATTTGGAGTGAAAAGGGAACTTCCTTAATAGTTAACAGTGACCTGTTAACAAATATTAAGCAATAGCGAAATGGTTACAGCCTCTCTTTTGAGATAAGGAGTAAACAAGGAGGTTTGATATCACCCTTTCAGGGAATAATGTATTTGATGTTGGAGTCATGTAGTAAGAATAAAAGCCACAAAAGACATACATATTGGGACCTCCCCTGGTGGCACAGCAGTTGAGCGCCGCGCTGCGAAGCTGCCGAAGCCTCTGCAGCGCCGGTTCCATCCCCGCCACCAGCAAGGGTCCCACATGGAGCACAGACCTCTCCTGCTGCCCCGCTGCTCCCCTCAGCAGTGTATTTCATCAGTCTGCCTGTTTTGTTCCCTGCTCTGGCTCTGGTGAATTCTCTCACCCTCCTACACTCCTGACTGTACCCAGTGCTTGTATAAATAAATAAATAAATAAATCTTAAAAAAAAAAAGATACATATTGGGAAGGAATAAATGAAACCATCATTATTTTTCAGGTGATATGATTTTTAAAATTCTAAGAGAATATATAAATAAATAATCAGAATACAGAAGTTAGCAAAGATTACTGAACACGAAAATCAACATCTATAAGTAAACGGTATTCTATACAAAAAGAGAACAGGTTAGATAATAATAGTTTTTAAAATTTGACTATTTGCAATAGTAACAATATAAGTAGCTAGGTATAACTTTAACAACTATGTCCTGGCCCCTGTATGGAAAAATTATGAAATTTTATTGGCAGATATGTAAAAAGATGAAAATAAATGAAGATTATATATTGTTCTTGAGTTGAATGATTTCTTAAATTTATTAAAATATTTAGACAAATTCAAAAAATCTCAAGTAGGGATTTTGTATAATTTGACAAGCCAATTCCAAAAATTTACAGGGAAAAAAACAAGAGTGAGATAGTTAAGAAACTTCTGAAATATGACAGGAGATACTTGGTAGTTGTACTACCACTTCTTAGATTTTAAAAATAAAGTTATAGTAATAAAAGTAATGTAGTATTAGTTCATGTATAACATAAATGAAATAGAATAGCCAGTCTAGAAAGAGACTCATACATACATGAAAAATTGACTTACAACAGAGCAGACATAATAGAAAATAGATTATTCAATAAATGGATCTGAGAAAATGAATCATTCATGCAAAACATTCAATTGGAATCCTATCTTCAAGTATGTACAATAGCTAATTCCAGGTAGATTAAAGACTTAATTGTAGAAGTAAAACTATATAGAACTTTTAAATATATATTATTATATATTTATAAATTTATTTTATAAAATGTATTATAACTTTATAAATATAGATATTTTATATCATATATTTTATATAATTTAATGTATTTACTCACATGTATAAAATTTACTCACATATATAAAATTATATAAAACACATGATATAAAATATATAGCATATAGCATATATTAATATATATTTGAAAATATATGAGTTTTTGTGACTATGGAGATAAAGATTTCTTAAATAGATTTAAAAAGGCATAAACCCATAAGGAAAAGAGTCAATAAATTCACTTATAATAGTAAGGACCTCTTATCAATCAGTATCATAAGAACCAAAATCATAAGAACCAAAACTAGGATAAAATAATTCAAAAATATATGACAATATCCTAGAAAGCCAAATGTAATGGAATCTTATAAGTTATGAAACATAAGAATAACTCAAAATGGGTAAAAAATATTTAACAGAGAAGGAAGAACAATTACTCATGAATATATAGAAATGTGCTTAATAGTGTTCAGGTAAATGGAAATGAAAAGCATAATAACGTAAGTTCATACGTACTAAATTGGAAAAATTTCAGATAATATTACATGTTAGTGAGGCTGTAACACAATGAAATTTTTTATCATCTGCCGATGTAGATGTAAATTTGGACAATCATTTCAAAAATCACTGACGTATTTCCTAGTGAAGTTGAACAAGTGCATATCCTATTTCTAGGCAATTCTACTTTGATATCTTAGAGAAACTTATATTTTTATTTATGTGCATTAGATTGGTACTTCCCAAACATAATGCCAAATGTCGACACAATCTTGTTAAAATGTATATTTTGATCTAGCAGGTCTGGAAGGAGGTCTGAGATTCTGAACTTCTAAAAAGTTCCCAGTTAATACCAGGGCTACTCAGAGTCTCAGTCACAAGGTACTATATTTTGCAAGCAAATACCACATTTACAGTCATAAAAAAGAAAATACAGTCATAAAATAAAATAACTCAAAGTAGTAACAATGCAAGAACTAAAGATTCTTGTTTAAACATGGGTAAGTCTCAAAAAATTTAGTGACAAGCAAATCATACCATATGATGCAATTTAAATAACATTCTAAACACGACAGAACTAAACAGCTTACTTCAGTCAGTTACTGTTGGCAAAACACTAAACAAAACAAAGCAATTTATTATACAATATTCAGGATAGTGATTCATACTTTTCCTCTTGGGAGAGGAATACGATGTGATGGATAGGGCATGAAGCAGATTCTAAGGTACTGGTAATGCTCTATGTCCTGACTTATAAAATAGATACACAGGTATTGGCCTCATTTTATCTTTAAAATTTTTGTATGTGATAGATATGAATATTTTAATATTTGTAACAGAGAAACACTTAATTTCCATTGAGTTTTCTCCTTTGGGCTAACAGCCATTCTGGGTATGTGTTGCTCCTGTTTTTGCTTTCCTGGTTGTTGGAGTATCATTTAATGAGGTTGAAATCTAAGCCCCCACCCCTTGCCTAGCAGGATGGTTTGGGATAAAGGGAATTGATAAGGTTGCTATGGGAACCAGGCCATATGACAGATCACTTGTCTGGAATGCAGAAGCTGGGCAAGGACACAGTCTGTTCAAAGGTGAACACCATGACCTGACATTCCAGGACTAAATGGACAAACGCACTCCCCAATCATGAAAAAACAACGTAAAACAGGTTATAATAGGGAGCCCCAAATCCCTCTTCATGCACAAACTTCTATCTTGCCCACTGCTTCTCTTAGCAGTGTATCAATAAATCTTTCTTTCCCTGTTCCCACTGTCTCTGGTGAATTCTTTCATTCCCACCCTTGTAGCCTACACCCAATTCTTTCCCACCACACTGGAGGGATCATATCTGGATTGGGTAGTCTGAAGGCCTCTCTTTTACCAGTTCTTGAGACTCAGCATGTGTGAGTGAAATCAGAAATTCATGAAACTGGCTACAAATACTTTCTTGGCAGATTGTCTCTAATGATTCTCAGTCTCTCAGGGAAGTAGACATTAGCGCAGTTGACCACAGAAGCAGGTTCTATTCTCCAATAAAGAAATACCAGTAACTTTTATCCCAAATTTTCCCTTATCTATGTCTCAACTAGTTCAGAACTTCAGAGGGGAGGCTGGTGATTAGCATCTCTGAAACTTCCAATAAGGATACAAGTCTGCCAGTTTCATAAATAGCAGAGACCCAATGCTTGATTCTTGATCAGATTCTGGGGAGGTAACAGTAATTTGGAGAGGAATAGCTAAATGAGTAGCCTGGAGGAATTGATGAAATTTATTATCAGCACTTTCAATCCTGAAATTGAAGATAAAATGCAGAGCCATGTGATATAAGGGACCATCATGTGAAATGGAACATAAAAGTATCAGTAACAGCTACCCTTTACTAAAGACATGCGTATTCCAATTAAGTTCGACTGCATCATATGCTGGTCCTCAGTAAGTCACTGTATCCCATGAAGGGAGGGTTGTAGTGTTAGTACCATATAAATCACATGAAATTAACAATTTCATCAAAGAATAGTGGAGGCATGGGTCCTCCCAAAAGAAGGGATGTTAGGTAAATAGAAGAAATACATACATTACAATCAGCTGGAGATCAAGGACCATATAAAACAATTCTTTGTATCTTAAACAGAACTCAGGACAATGATTCAGAAAAATTCTGCTTCATTGACACTTTAAACACTTTCCAATTTCATAATTAAATGACT
>NW_023601094.1:0-23230 GCF_014898055.3 Talpa occidentalis | reverse complement strand
CCCATGTTACCAATACCCTTGTGGGTAAAAGACCACACGAATGGTCTTTTGGGCCAGAGCAAGGCCGAAAGCCTGCCACAAATCTAAAGCATCTTTTAGTGGGAACCCACAGAAAAGGATCAGAAATAACCAGACAAGCTTGGGAGAAAAAGATCAAATTCAAAATCAAGATAAAAGCTGCCATTGTCACCTTCCCACAGGTCTCTCACCACATCAGTTTCAGCACCAAAAGGTAAGCGCAATTTCTTCACTTGTCTCTCTGTTCCATGTGCCCCCTCCAGGTCTCCTTATGGCTCCATCCTGCTTCCTGCCTTCCTCAGTCTCCTCTGCAGCTTCTTGTCTTCTCTTTAGCTCCACCCTCCTTTGAGTGTGATAAGGGAACCTGGAACTTCCCCTTTCCCTGGGCAGCAGCCTGTTACAATTGCACCAAGACTGGAAATTCTGCTGGAATCTTTATTATATTCATTTGCTCAATAATATATGTTCTCATCACTCTCTTGCATATTGGTTGGGTCTTGTGCTTATGTGTGATTTTTTTAAAGTAATATATTGTTCTACTAAGTTATAAAGATCTTCAGTATTCATTACACTGGAATCAAATAATTTAAAAAAAAATTTTTTTCACTTAATTTTTCACCACAAATCCCAAAAGTAAAGGTAGTACTGGAAGTTGTGAAGTTAGTGAAAGATGGAGGAGAGCAATGGAAAAAGACTGGAAAGGAGATGGCCCAAGACCAGAAACCTGGCTCACACAAGTAGTGGGTAGAAGGGATTAACACAGCCATTGACACAGATAGAGAAACCAAGATCCTTAGGCTCCAAAGCCTAGATTACAAAGCAGAAAATCCAAGCAGGTATGAGACTGCTGTCTAGAGCACTGGCCCAAGGGTAAAGATATGGAGATTGAGCCCTTTGTAGACTCTCCTGTCCCTTTCAGATTCTGCATAGTTGTCCAACATCAACAACTAACCAGAAGGCTCACGAGGAGTGACCCCTCCCAAACAGAAAAAGACTATGTCAGTGCAGTCTCTGCACAGGCTGGGGGCGGCAATCCCTCTGCCCACCTGTGACTATGCAGGTGGATCTTTTCGCCAACTCTCTTCTCTGCAGGGCAGCAGCCTCCTGCCTGCCTGTGACCTGCATCATGCCTGCACTTCTCTTCATTGACCTCCCTCAGTGGAGGCAGCTCTCCTCAAGGCCACCTGCCTGCAACCATGCAGGCCTCTCTCAGCAAACCTGCCCCTTTCAGGAGGCAGATCTTCCTGCCCGCTTGTGTCTATGCAAGTGTCCTTTACTCTTCTGTCCCTTGTCTAATAAATCTGCTCTTTAAATATAACTAATGTCTTGTGGAGAAACTCACCTGGGGAATTCTTCGTGTGTTGCTGAAACAGGAACTCTGGTGAAACCTTTCCCAGAGTGAACCCCAGGACCCCGCACTCCAAACCCACTGACTCCAAAAACTCCATCATTAGCATACCATAGGTTATTAATATTTTTAAAAAAAATTATTTATGCATACAAGAGCTGGGGTACAGGCCAGAGGTGTGGCGGGTGAGAGGATTCATCAAAGACAGAGTGGGGAGCAGAACAGGAAGAACTACAGAAATACATTGCTGAGGGGAGCAGCAGGTGAGACAGGGGAGGACTGCTGTGCCATGTGGGTTGCTCCCTGGCCATGGATTGAACTGGTGCTTCTGCAGCTACAGGTCACTTCATTGTGCTGATGCTTAACCCCTTGCGCCACCAGGGAGGCCCCAGGTTATTTATATTCTAAAGTAAAGAAGCAATAACATCTTTTAAAAAGGTTTTATTCTAGTAAAGTAAATGTTTAAAGCTATAACCCACCTAAAAAAAATTATACATGGGATCCGTAATAATTTGTGAGACTGTACAGAGTTTCTGAAAGAAAATGTTTGAGGCTTGCGGACCCAGTCCCTGGGCCTGGACTCAGGGACACGGTGTGGCAAAGGTCTCGGAGCAGGAGAGGAGGGGGCGGCAAAGTCCCAGGTCTCGGGGTGTGGCTGTCTGGGTCTCAGTCCCCAGCGCGGGGTGCAGGGCTGGAAGGTGACTGCTGGGGATTCGCCCTCTCCCCTCGGTTCCACTTCTGGGCTCACAGCCTGGGCGGGTCCTACTTCCTGGATACTGGTGAGTCATCCCAGGGCTCATCCCCATTGCCTGGAGGTCTCCGGAGCAGCCAATCAGCAGCCCCGCGGCTCCCGTGCCAAAGCCCCCACCCGCCCTCCGGGACTCTGTCTCCCCAGCCCGGGTGGAGGCGCGTCCTGGGGGATGGGGGGCGCAGCCCTCCTGCTCCTGCTCGCGGTGGCCGCGGCCCCGAGGGAGAC
Source organism: Talpa occidentalis (assembly GCF_014898055.3). Lineage (NCBI taxonomy): Eukaryota > Metazoa > Chordata > Mammalia > Eulipotyphla > Talpidae > Talpa > Talpa occidentalis. Next base: position 20,888 of record NW_023601094.1, on the reverse strand, counting down.
CCGGGCGGGTGAGTGCGGTCGGGAGGGGACAGGGCGCTCCCAGAGGCGGGAGCGAGGGCGCGGGCGGGCGTGGGAAAGGCGCGACCTCGCCGCCGCCCTAGTTGTCCCCCCACCTCGGCCCCGCCCCGTCCTGGCCCCTTTCCGTCCCCCGAGACCCCAGCCTCCTCTGGCCCCCCGAGTCCCGGCCATTTTCGTCCCGCAGCCGCTTTTCACTCTCACTTTCTGTCTCGTGGGCGCCCCCTGGGACTCGAGCCCCCGAAGGGGAAAAGAATAGGCTGGTCTCCCCTCCCGCCCCCAGGCCCCCACTCCCTGAGGCTTTTCTACACCACGTTGGCCCGGCCCGGCCTCGGGGAGCCCCGCTACATCGCCGTGGGCTACGTGGACGACACGCAGTTCGGGCGGTTCGACAGCGACTCTCTGGGCCAGAGCGCGGAGCCGCGGGCGCCCTGGGCGGGGCAGGCGGTGCAGGAGGAGCCAGAGGACTGGGACAAGGAGACGCGGCACCAAAGGGACAACACACGGTGGTCCCGAGCGCACCTGGACTCCCTGCGCGGCCTCTACAACCAGAGCGAGACCGGTGAGCTGGCGCGGGTCCGGGCCGGGTCAGCACCCCCATCCCCACGGACGGGGGTCGCTCAGGGTCTCCCCCTCCAGGCTTCTCCGCAACCTGCCCGGGAACAGCCCGCGGGACTTTCACTCCTTTTCATTCTGTTTAGTTTATTCCCGGCGGGAGGGGATGCGGCAGGGTGACGAGAGGTGACACGGGGCAGGGACAGGGTCTCACACCCTCCAGGAGATGTTTGGCTGCGACGTGGGGCCCGACGGGCGCCTCCTCAGTGGGTATGTGCAGTTCGCCTACGAAGGCGCGGATTACCTGGCCCTGAACGAGGACCTGCGCTCCTGGACCGCTGCGGACATGGCTGCTCAGATCACCCGGCGCCAGTGGGAGGCCCGGGGTGAGGCTGAGAAGATCAGGAACTTTGTGGAGGGCAGGTGCCTGAGGTGGCTGCTCAGATTCCTGGCGCACGGGAAGGAGACTCTGCAGCGCACGGGTAAGAGGGGCCTGGAGGCCTCCCGGTCCCCCCCTGCCTGGAGTCACTGCGGGAAATGAGTCCTCTCTCTAGTCCCGAGAGGGGGACTCCCCTGGGTTTCATGTTCTGCACTAGAGAGACTCCCAGAGACTCCGGCTTCTCCTGAAGGACAGTGAAGGGATCCCGTCTCTCCTGAGAAAGACAGACAGTCCCTGACATCACACGTCACCGGGTCCTTTTGACCAGGGGCCTGTTTGAGAACCACGAGTTTCTCTCTCAGTCTTGTTTCTGGTCTGAGAACATTTTCAGTTATGTGATTCCTGCTTTTCTGTGTTATTCACCTTCCACCCAGGTCAGGAATAAAAGTCTGTGTTCCACTCCCTCTGCTTCATCCTACCCTGGGTTTTCGTCCTCATTCTAGAACTTTCTAAGGAATAGGAGAATCTCATAGATTCTCCCAGATTAGCCTGTTTTTTACATTTTATGCTTCTTGCTGCCACACCAGTTGTCTTGTCCATTGTGAGGATGGTCTCATGAGGATTCTTCAGTGTCCATGGAGGAAACACAAGGTGAGTTTTCTGATTTACCACCTCAGATCCCCCAAAGACACGCATGACCCACCACCCCTCCAGTGACCATGAGGTCATCCTGAGGTGCTGGGCCCTGGACTTCTACCCTGCGGACATCACCCTGACCTGGCAGCGAGATGGGGAGGACCTGACCCAGGAGATGGAGCTGGTGGAGACCAGGCCTGGGGGAGATGGAACCTTCCAGAAGTGGGCGGCTGTGGTGGTGCCTTCTGGCGAGGAGCAGAGATACACGTGTCACGTGCAGCATGAAGGCCTGCTGGAGCCCCAAGTCCTGAGATGGGGTAAGGAGGAGGATGTGGGCACAGAGGCTGTTCTCAGGGCCATCAGGGCACTTCTGGAGCCCTTCAGAGGGCCAGGATAAGGTCTGGGGCTCAGGGTATAATCTTCCCTTCCCTTCCAGTGCCCCCTCCTCAGTCCTCCATCCCTACCACGGGCATCTTTGCTGGCCTGGTTCTCCTTGGAGCTGTGCTCACTGGAACTGCGGTGGCTGCAGCTGTGATGTGGAGGAAGAAACGCTCAGGTAGGGAAGGGACTGGGGGCTTTCAAGTTCCAGGGAGAACTTGCCCTACCTGGTTAATGGGAAGTACGATCCACACATATGTGTGGTACTGAGAGGGTATTTGGTCCCCCTCACCTCCTTTCTTCATTTTTCCCAGTCCTGACCTGGGTCTTTACTCACTGTTCTGGAAACTTCCCTGTTCTGCAGGATTAAAAGATTCCTTTAGGTCTCCTGACCTGACCACACCCTAGTCTCACATGATGTTTCTTCACACAGGAGGAAAAGGAGGAAGCTACACTCAGGCTGCAGGTAAGTGTGGTTTGATCCCTGAGCACCTGGGGACAGTGTAAATGGACTCCATGGGAGAGTCACCATCATCACTCCCTCCTATGGTCTCATTTCTGACCGGTTCTGTTTTGTTCTCAACCAGGCAGCAGCAGTGCCCAGGGCTCTGATGTATCTCTCAGCCCCTAAGGATCTTTTACAATGAACCTGTTGAGTCTCCTGTTGTGCACACCCTGGACAGAAGGATGATGGTGTCACTGTTGTTCTTAACTGTGATATTGAGCATTTGATCATATTTTTACTTTTCTATGACTAAAGTTGCTGTTTGTAAGGAAATTTTGTACATTTTTACAGATGAGTTGCCATTCATTTATTACACTATTTTGTCCTTATTAAAATTGGGTTATTTCTTTCTGATCATTGAGTTTTAGGCATTATTTGTAGATACCATCCTTTAACAGATTCGTGATTTGCAAATGTTTCTCCCCACTCTGTGACCTGAACTCCTTTACTGTTGGGAAAACAAACACTATTGCCCAGACAGGAGCATGGATATATATATATATATATATATATATATATATATATATATATGAGAAAAGATAAGATAAATTGCTAACTGTTTTTGAGCAGACACTGGCTGCCTGGGGTCTTGGGGGTGGAGTGGATTGACTTATGCGTATCCTTGAGTATTATTTAAATGTCCTTGTATGAGCATGAAATATGCTTTCTAAAGTAAATTACACTTTATTCCTCGATTTATAAAACTGTTCACACATCATGTCCAAATCATGTGTTAAGACCAGACTGACACGTGGATTACATGTGATGGACCTGCATGTCACAGTCACAAAGTCATGGTTTCTCTCAGGGTTCACTCTGGTGTTGTCCATTCTTGGGGTGTTGGACAAATGTATAATGACCTGTGTCCACCATGAGAATATCATGCAGAGTATTTTCACTGCCCATAGTGTCTTCTGTGCTCCAAGGAAGCAAAAGCAAAAAGAAACCAATGGAATCACATCAGACTAAAAAGCTTCTACATAGTGAAGGAAAGTATCGTTAAAATGATAAGACAATATCAAATTTGAGAAACTATTTGCACATCATCAATCCAACAAGGAGTTAATCTCCAAAATCTACAAAGAACTCCAAAACAAGAAAACAACTCAAAACAGGGGCAGAGGAGCTAAATAGGTACTTTTTCTAAAGAAGACACACATGTGGCCAATAGGTAGATGGATAAATGTTTGCCATGTGCTGTCAGGAAAATGCCAATTGAAATCATAATGAGTTACCACCTCACACTGTGAGAATGACCCACTGAAGGGTGTGGAGGAAAAGGAACTCTGGCACATGGTGGGAATGATGTCTGGTCCTGTTAGTGGGCAGAATGAGGGGTTCCCTGGACCCTAAAAACTGTACACTCTACAAGGGATCTGCCATCAGCTGCATAAAAACAAAGCATACTCTAAAGTATAAGACCTTCAACAGAAAAGAACTTTAATGCAATTAGTATAAAATAGAGAATCAGTGTGCAATAGAGCGAGAGAAGAGAAAGAATATAATTAGAATAGTACCCAAGTGAAGCACCCAATGTTACCCGTCTCCTCATGGGTAAATGCCCAGAGAAACAGGCTTGGCCCAAAGTAGGCACACTGGGGCCCAAAAGCCTGCCACAAGGCTAAGGCACCCACTGGTAGAGACCCATGGGACAGGGGCAGGAGGGGCAGGCAAGTCTGGAAGGAAAAGAACAAAAATCAAAATCCACATCAAGATAACAGCAGCCATTGTCAGCTTCCCCATGGGTCTCTCATTCACGTTTTTGTCTCTTCACTTGTCTCTTTCCATGTCCCCAACTCCCTGGAACAAGTCCAAGCGAGAAGCAAGTGTGGTTTCTTCTTCACATGTCTCTCTTCTTCATGCACCTCCTCCAGCCTCCTTTCCTCGTCTTACTCCACGTCTTCTTCCTCTTCTTTAGCTTCTCATCCCTGATCAGCTCCACCTTTCCTTGGGCGGGGCAGTAACCTGGAACCTCTGTTTTCTATGGATAGCACATTGGTCCTGCCCCTATATAAAAAAAAATTAAAATGAAGGTTCCTCAAAATAGACCTGTCACATGGTCAAGCATCCCATTCCGTAGTATTTATCCAAAGAAGGTAAAAACACTAATTCCAAGGAATATGCGCCTCCTCTGGTCACTGCAACGCTGTCTACTATAACCAAGCGATGAAGACAACCTAAGTGCCCAATGGCAGATGAGGGGATAAAGAATACAAGCTATATACACAATGGAATACTACTCGCCTGTGAAAAAGATGAAATATTGTATTTGCAACAACATGGATAGTTGTGTATGGGATTGTGCTAAGTGAAATAAGTTTGAAGGGGAAAGTTAAATACTGGATGATTTCATATTTGGAATATAAAGAAACAAAGCAGGGACAGATGAAACTAAACCAAAACATACTCTATATATATATGACTGCAGAATGGAAGCCATGGGCTCGGGGTAAGAGTAGGAAACAGTCGGAAGAGGGCCCAATGGACTATGGTTAAGACTGTGGGTGCCCTTAGGGTGGGTGTGATGTGGTAACAAACATCTGAAGAGGTGTGACCCTTGCCTCTGAACACATGCAGTATTGTAAACCAATGCTAACCTCAGGTGAATAATACGATGAAGGTAAAAAGAAAAAAAAAGTAAATTGTCTCCTCCATCAGTCACTGACCTCAGGACTTTGCCTTCACCTCCTCACTGTCATGCAGGCTGAGGGGCTGGTTTCCCACAAGGTCAGAGGCAAGAGGTGCAGGGACTCCTGGAGCTGCTCAGACCCCGCTGAGTAGAGACACTGCAGAGAGGGCGGCTTTGAGGGGACCAGAGACAGAGGGTCAGAGTAACGCCAGTGCTAAATGAGGGTCTGGTTCCCAAGGAGAGGGGAGTGTGTGTGTGTTTGCGCGTGTGTGTAACAGGAATGACAGGATACACAACATAAGATGATGGGAAGTCAATTAACATCAAGCCCCAGAATAAATTAATTCAAATTGCACACAGAGTAGAGAGTGTCAGAACAACACCTCAGTAAATACAGTTCCATGCAGAAGCAGCTTCTGAGCAGGACTGAAAAAGCATTGGACCTGAAGAAGAGGAGGAGGTTTAGAAATATCTCATGGTTGCCTTGAGGTGTAAAGAGCTGGGCAGGACCCCTCCCCCCACCCTGGCCCCTGCTAGGATGTTGTGGCTTCTTCACCCCTGACAGCTCCCTCCCCCAAACCCCAACGTTCATCTCCTTTGGAGTCACCTGTATATGTACATATATGTACACGTGTAATCCCAGCTTCTTCTTAATTTCCCACCTGTCTGGGGCATTTAGGTTGTTTCCATGGCTTGGTTACTGTAAATAGTGCTTCAGTGGTGACGGGAGTGCAGGTCCCTTTACAGGAGAGTATCCTCTGTGAGGAGATCCTCAGTGTAGAATTTCTGGGTCCAATGGAAGAACCACATTTACTCTTTAAGAAACCTCAGTACTGTTTCCATAAGGGCTGGCTCAGTCTTTATCCAAAAACTGTGCACGACTGTCCCCTTTTTCCACATCCTTGCCAGCACTTGAGTTTCTGTCTTTTGGATATAGGCCATTCTCACAGGTGTGAAGGTTTAAAGCAGGGGATCATAAAGCCACACAATGTGGTCAAAAAGAAATCCTGTAACACTCAGGCCCACACAAGGCTGTCTAATACCCTGAAAGAAAATAATGATGAAGAAATTCAGGTGAATTACCTCAGTGTTAACAATATCAATGGTCCATTGCATTCTCAGGATGTCCTCCTGAAAGCATCCCCATAATCTTGTCCCAGTCTCTCTGCCACAAATTCCAGCCCCCCAGCAGTCTTCGAGGGTCTCACCTTTAGGGGCTGAGATACATTTCAGAGCACTGGGACTGTGGCTGCCTGGGGGAGAACACAACAAACCTTGGTCAGAGATAAGACCATGGGAGGAACAGATGAGAGTGACTCCCCCACGGGCTCCATCTACACTGTTCCCAGGGGCTCAGGGATCCAACCCTTGAACACACTTACTTGCAGCCTGAGTGTAGCTTCCTCCTTGTCCTCCTATGGGAAGAAGCATCATGTCAGGCGAGGGAGGAGTCAGGTCAGAAGCCTAAGGGAATCTTCTAATCCTGGACCACAAGGAAGTTTCCAGAACTGTGAGTGAAAACTCAGGTTTGGACTGGGAAAAATGAAGAAAGGAGGTGGGGGGACTGGACCAAATGCCCTCTGGGCAACACACATGTGTGGATGGTACTTCCCATTAACCAGGTAGGGCAACTTCTCCCTGAGACATGAAAGCCCCCAGTGGACAAGATCCCCTCACACCCTTCCCTACCTGAGCACGTCTTCTAGCCCCTCACACATGAAGCCACCTTGTATCCAATGAGCACACCTCCAAAGAGAACCAAGCCGGAAATGAGGATGACAGCAAGGATGGAGAACTGAGGAGAGGGAACTGGAAGGGAGGAGAAGGCCAGACCCTGAACCTGAGGCCTCATTCTGACCCGCTGAAGGTCTCCAGAAGGGCTTCTGATGACCCTGAGTTGGCTGTGTGCCCACATCCCACTCCTTACCCCATCTCAGGACTTGGGGTGCTATCAGCCCCTCATGCTGCACATGGCATGTGTATTTCTTCTCCTTTCCAGAAGGCACCTCCACAGCTGCCCATTTCTGGAAGTTTAATAAGAGCTCAGGCGGGGGGAGAGGCAGAGCCACCCTAGAGGGCTCTCCCCAGCCTCCCCCTGCTGCTAATTCATTTAGACTTTGAATCCAGTTCATAGCTGAGAACTTCTCATGGGCCGTCTGAGGCAGGGTAGATACCTTGGAATGTGACTGCTGGGTCCTATGGCAGATGCTCAGTTAATTTTCTAAGAAACCTGGACACTTTTTTCCATCAGGGATGAACCAGTCTATATTCCCCAAATCAGTGCAGGGCCGTCCCTTGTCTCCATGTCCTACAAGCTCTTGTTAGGTCTGGTCTTTTAGATATGGGCCCTTCTCACAGGTGTGAAGTAGTTTCTCATTGTATTTTAAATCAGGGATCTTGAATGGATCAAGAAGATGGGGTACACTTCAGTCCCATGAGAATGCCCACATTAAAAATGAAAAAAAAAAAAAAAACCCAGAAACAACAAATGCTGGAGAGGATGTGGAGAAAAAGGAACTCTCCTGCACTGCTGGTGGAAATGCACACTGGTCCTACCATTATTCAGAGCTGTGAGGAGGACCCTCAAATTACTATAAATGGATCTATCTAATGATCCAGCAATTCCATTCCTAGGAATCTACCCAAAGGACACAAAAACAGTAATTCAAAAGGAAAACTGCACTGCTATGTTTATTTCAGCAATATTTACAGTAGCCAAGATATGGAAACAAACCCAATGCCCCCAAATCAACAAATGAGTCAAAAGGTTTTGGTATATTTAGGCAATAGAATATTACTAAGTGATGAAAGAAGACAAACTCATCAAATTTGCAGCAACGTGGAAGGAGCTAGAAGGAATTAAGCTCAGTGAAATAAGTCAGAAGGAAAAAGAAAATAACAGGTGGCTTCACATATAGGAGGAATATAGGGGAAACAAATAAGATGTAGGGGAAAAATAATAACAGTACAAAGCAAAACAAAACAAAACAAAAAAAACCAGACAATTATAAACCAGAGACATCCTGTAGGGGAGCCTGAGGGAGAGGGATGGGAAGGAGGGAGGGAGGAGCACAGGGAGCTGTGGGGATGGTGCACAGCTGCATTGGTGGAGGAACTTCTATGGGGTCTATACCTGAGGAGGAAAAAACAAACAAACATTGTTTAAAAAGGAACAATGATGTAAAATATATATAAATAAATTAATTTTAAAAATAAAAGAACTTTTACAGTTAAAAAAAAAGTCTGACCTCCAATCCTGGTAACAAACACAGTAACAATGCTTGTCTGTCTGTGCTCCCCTCCAGTGTGGCCATGAATACAAGGAGATTTATCCTGTCACTATAGTGGGGAGGGAGGTGGGGAACCAGCCTGGGTTTATCTGAGATCCTCTCCCTGCTGCACATGGAGGGTTACCCTGGGGTAACATTACATCTTCCAAGAGCTGATGGACCCTGCCCCATCTCTCCCTCCCTTCCTGCACCTTCCATGAAGGCTCAGCTCAGTTACCGGTGTGACCTGGGCTAATCCTGTCCCTGGGCCAGGCCAGTAGGTCACACACACTGTGTGACTCCCTCCAGCTCTGGTCTAGAGAGAAAGTAGCTGTAGCCCACGGAGGCAGTGACCCCTGGGAAACAGGGGGTGCCAGGGTAGACCTCCCTGACTCTGAGGCCTGTGTATTTTCTAGTGACCCCAAAGAAGAAGAGCTTGAAGTGAACATTGGGGGTTGGGGAGGGAGCTGTCAGGTGCAACCACATCCTGGTAGGGTCCTCGAGGGGGTCCTACCCAGCTCCTTCAGCTCAGTCCAACCACAACATATTTCTAAACTTCCTTCTATTCTGAGACCCAGTTCTTCTTCACGTCCTGCTCAAAGACAGCTTCTTCATGGAACTGTACTTATTGAGGTGTTGTGCTGACATTCTCCCTCTCTGTGAGATTTGAATTTATTTATGCTGGGACTTGATGTATAATTCTCCCCTATTTTCTTATCTTGTGTGCCCTGTCTCTCCTGTTACACACACACACACACACACACACACACACACACACACATACACACTCGCCTCCCCTAGAGAACCAGACCCTCACTCAGCACTGGGGTTACTCTGACCCTCTGTCTCTGGTCTCCTCGGAGCCGCCCTCTCTCTCTGGTCTCCTCGGAGCCACCCTCTCTGCAGTGTCTCTACTCAGCCGGATCTGAGCAGCCCCAGGAGTCCCTGCATCTCCTGCCTCTGCCCTTGTGGGAAACCAGGCCCTCACCCTGCATGACAGTGAGGAGGCGAAGGCAAAGTCCTGAGGTCAGTGATGGATGGAAAAGACAATTTTTCTTTTGCTCAAGATAGTTTCTCCCCCCAGCCATGATTGTATTATTTCTACTGAGGTAACATGGGTTTACATACTGTATGTGTGCAGAGGCACAGGGTCACACCTCTTCAAGTGTTTGTTACCACTTCACACCCACCTAAGGGCACCCACAGTCCTCACCACCGTCACTGGGCCCTCTTCCCACTTTGTTTCCTACATCACACCCTCTCCCTCCCCTCCCACATAGCCTCATATTTCTAGAGTATGTTTTGGTTTAGTCTCATCTGTCCCTGCTTGGTTACGTTATATTCCACTAATGAGTGACATCACTCAGTAGTTGACTTTCTCATTCTAACTTATTTCACTTAGCATAATCCCCTCCACATCTGTCAATGTTGCTGCAAATATAACTTTTCACAGCTGAGTAGTATTTCATTGTGTCTGTCTACCACCTCTTCTTAACCCACTCATCTGTCGTTGGGCACTGAGGTGTTTCCATAGTTGGTTATTGTGCACAGGCTGCAGTGAGCACAGGAGGCGCATATCCTTTGGAATTAGTGCTTTTACCTTGGGATATATAGCAAGGAATGGAATACTTGACCATATGAAAGGTGTATTTTGGATATTTTGGGAAACCTTCCTTTTTTTTTTTTTTTTTTGCCTAAGGGCAGGACTGTAACAGTGTGATATCCATAGTAAAGGGAGGTTCTGTTACCAGGCAGGGTGAGGGACCCAGGACTCCCAAACCTGCCCACGCTAAATGGGTTCTGCCATCAGCCACATGAAAACAAAACACACTCTAGTGCATAAGACATTTAATGGGAAGGGACTTTAATACAATCACTGTGTAAGAAAGAGAATGAAGGGAGAGAGTAGAGAATATGTTTCCCAATCAAGCACCCAAAGTTACCCATCCCCTTGTGGGTCACCTCAGCCAAACAGTTTGATCCAAAACAGGGACACTGAGGCCCCAAAACCTGTCAAAAGTCTAAGGTACCTTCTTGTGGGGACCTATAGGAAAGGGGCAGAAAGAGCCAGACAAATCTGGATGGAAAAGCGCAAAATCAAAATCAAGATAAATGTTGCCACTGTACTCTCCCCACAGGTCTCTCACCCACATCTATTCCCAGTGTCTCCTCCCATGTCCCCCAAGTCCAAGGCTGAGAAGCAATCACAGCTTCTTCACCTGTTCCCAGCTTTGCTGCTGTTAGAGCCTGGGGGAAGGTGAAGACCTGGAACTGGGATTTATTTAGTTAATTAATTAATTAATTAATTAATTAATTTACTCTAATGCATAAGGTCTTCAATAGAAGAGGACTTCAATACACTTAGTGTGCAATAAAGAGAATAGAAAGACTATAGTTAAAGTAGTTTCTAAATGAAACACCCAAAGTTACCATTCCATTGCATGTAAATGTCCAGCCAAACAGGGTTGGCCCAGAGCAGGACCGCTGAGGCCTGAGAGCTTACAACAAGACTAAGGCACCTTCTGGTGGAGACCCATAGGAGAGGGGCAGAAGCGGCCAGGCAAGTCTGAAAGGAAAAGAGCAAAATAAAAATGATACAGGGCAAAAGAGACACTAAAGCTGGCCAAGGACACTGCCCAAATAGTTTACCAGTCTGAGTTCCTCCCCCGTGCACACAATTACAAGACCACTCAGCCTCAGAGGACAACAATAATGGGGTGTATTTAAAAACCAGGGAAAAACAAAGAGTTCCTGAGACCACAAATGGCCGTTTACCTCACCTGAAGCAGTGTCCAGTGTTTTAAAGTCCTAAACACAAATGTTCCCAAGTAGCATCTTCCTGCCACTGAGGGCCTGGAGCACGTGGCCGCCAGACTATAGGCCGGGATCCAACTCACGAAGACAGCAGAAGACACAACAGGAGATGCTCAGCGGAGCTGCCAAGATGCCCCAGCACAGCACCAGACAAGCGACACTCAAAATAGCTGCTGCAGCCGAAAGGCCTGACAAATGGCCACACTGAAATCTTAGAGAGGCTCCCAGGTCCAGGTCTCGCCTTCCCTGCCAGGCTGTGACAGCAGCAAAACCGGGAACAGTTTCAGTCACTCAGCTACTTGCAAAGCCTCCGAACATTTCCTCTCTGAGGTTGGCTGCAGAAAACACAAATAAATGGACATATATACCTTTTCCTTTTAAAAAAGAACAAATTGCAAAATTTACAGTACCTGAATTCAAAATTTACTAATGCTGCATTAATCGGGACAGTGTGATCCTGGCCTAAGTCCTGACAGGCATCAACAGAACAGATTAGAGTGTCCGGAAATAGATACACTTGGGCAATCACTTAATTTTTAACAAACAGCAAAGTAATGCATTGGGGTCAAGGAAAACCTTTTCAATGAAAGGTACGGGAACAATCAGATATTCAACTGGAAAGTTTATTTAAAAGGAACCTGAATATTCTTCAGCATTGCTCTCATCCAGCACCACACTCTCTGTTACCCTTTTCTAGTGATGCATTAGTAATGTATCACTACTGATTCGTGTCAGCAATCAAGACAGTGTTTCCACTATTGCAGTGCTATTCCTCCTACAGGGATAGCCCCTTCTCTTTATTAAAAAAAAAAAACTTTTTAAATTATTAAAATAGCAGTAGTCATTAATAACGTTTCCAGTATTAAAGAAAAAGTGCATTGTCCATTATCATACAACTCAGGAATCACTGAAATTGAGATGATGTTTTTAAGTTTCTACAAATGATATCATAAAATTTGTATAATGCCTTTTTTACCTAATACTATTTTGCATGTGCTTCTCTTTTTTGTGATTTCTTGAAATTTTATTATTTTGTTTGAATGTAATGTGACCATTCCATTTCAACTTATGACATTTGTATGTCATTTTTACGACATTTTGTTTCCCAAAGAAATAAATTTTAACTGCAAGCTACATCCAAATTGCATATCTAATAAACATCTATTTCTAGAGTATCGAACAAACTCATGACTCTTCTATGGAAATTGCCCATTTCACAATCCTCTATCAAAAACGTAATTTGACTGTTGAGCAAGCAAGGAAGCAAGGGTGGAGAAAATTTATTTTTTTGTTATGTTACACATATTTTGTGTCCTTTGTATACTTTGTTTTAACACTGACCACTAGGAAATTTAGGGTAGGTTTCAAAACTGAGCATTTCAAAATTATATTCAAGCATCCTGTTACAAGAAAAACCACAGACGCAGTCTCCAGGCAGTAAAATGGATGACAGGTACGATGGTCCAAGGCCACTGCTGACTGTTGAAGTTCAGGCAATATGAACTAACTGACCAGCTATGGTCTCATCCAGGAATTTCAACATTATGTACAGGAATAAAGTGGGCCACTTCATGTGCCTTCCACTATAGCCCACTTTGTGAAGTGAAGACCAGAAAGAGGAAAACATCAGGGAGAAAGAAGACAGGAGGAAATGCAAAAAGGAGAAGCAGATTTGGACCAAGAGCACTTCCTTCCTAGAATCTATCAGCTTAGTTGGGTTTCACTACCTTCCAGAACTCCAGCGCATTCCTGCCTTTAAACTCTGTGAAACTTCTCAATCATTGCAATACCCAGCTCCCAACCTACTTTATGTCAAATCAAGTTTCTGTTAAAGGGGCCCATATAATACAAAATGAATATGACTTGTGGGAGATTTTCTCTCATCAGCAACCAACCCTCCTCATGTTTAGCATATTCTTTGACTTTGCCCTTGGAGAGATTTTGTCCTTCAACCTAAGGGTCCCTGTGAGCTATAAACTTAGTGTTTCCAGCTCACATACTGAGGTGCTGATAGAATTACCCAGGTCAGATCTGCTTTCCTGAAGTCTCAGTGTCAAATTCGTATGCATATTTTCCTGGCTTGAGAAAATAGCTTATCAGAATGCATAAGATTCAATAATCAGTGACTCCTTCAAGTAGCTTAATTCTAGTCCCTTTCTAATCTTGGAAATAAATCAAATTTAATTTGCTCTATTATTGTTCCCAATGTAGCCAATAATTACTCTGAGAAGGAAGCATTTGTTGATTTTTGAATGTCAATCTGTTTTCAAAATTTTTGTTGGGTGAAACATAAATTTACATGGCATATTTTCAGTGACTACAAGAAGAATCATATTCACTAACAATGTTAAAATATTTTAGTATTACCAGTGCAATTTTTATTGGTCCATATAGCTGAACGGTATGTCCAGAAAGACAATAAAATCATAAAGATATGTCTAAAATTAACACAACTCTAAAATATCCTGATATGAATTTTTCTCTCATATGACCAAGAAAATTATCTTTTCAATTCATTTGGCAATTCTGTCTACTTTGTATGAGATTTTTAACTTTAAACAAGTTTATTGATATATTAGGTTTTAGACACTTGATTTCTTATACTTCTGTAAAACACCCACTCTTAAACTATTGTGAACATTTATTAAAAGAAGTAACCCGGGCCTCTCTGATGGTGCAAGGGGTTAAGCACCGTGCTATGAAGCAGTTTGCAGCCTCTGCAGCATGAGTTTGTCCCCGCCAGCCAGAGAGCAACCCACATGGCACAGCAGACCTCTCCTGACTTGCCCGCTGCTCCCCTCGGCAGTGTACTTTGGTCAATCTGCCTGTTCTGTTCCCCACTCTGTCTCTGGTGAATCCTCTCACCACCACCGCCCCCCCCCCCGCATCTCTGGCCTGTACCCAGCTCTTATATGCCTAAATAATGAATCTTTTAAAAAAGAACAAGTAACTCAAGCAAATACTGTTCGTTAAATATTTAGCACTCTTCCAGATGCTGTGAATGATTTAGGGAAAAAAAAGATAAGATGTGTTCTTGCCCTCCTTTACCTGGTAAAGTAGCTGGGGAATCTATAAAGCAATAGTGATAAAACAGGACAATATAGAGTGATGTGTGTGCTGATTTTCTTTTTTAAGTTATGAGATGAGGAGACAGAAACAAACTGAAAAAGAAAACAGAAGCGAAGAATAATACATGAAGAAAAGTACACCTTTCACTTCTGGCAACTTTTCTCTTCTTCCCTTTTTGGGGCGCCACTGGAGTGAATCCAAGCTGAAGTGGTTAGAGAGAAGGGGTGGGATTTGATTTGGGGACTGAAGGTATACTTAGAACTTGAAGGGAAAAATGACTAAAGGCAACCTAAGTCAACATAATTATGTTGGTCAGTTCCTTATAATACTTGTAAGAAATCATTTACACACACACACACACACACACACACACAATCTATAGGACTATTTGTCTGGACAACTCTAATACATCTACCCTTTAATTTTTCGCTAAACTGCTGTGTACAGTTGGGCATCAGTGCCGCCCTCTTTTCCACCACTATTTCTGTATCTGTCCCATGCTGGGGACAGGGCGGGGCTCTGTGTTTAATGGTCATTTTCATTAACCTCATGGTTCTCCTGTTCTCAATCTCCTCTCACTTCTCTTTTCTGAAACTACATTTCTTCTCTCCTGTGTTAAACTCTTCCTCTGCACCCCAGCATTCGCCCCACACTGTCACAAAGAAACATAAGGTGCTGATGGTGCAAGAAAAGCAGCAACTCACTGGCAAACAGGTTTTAGGGCATCGTCATCCATCTTCCCATCACAGGGACCTTCTCACTGGTCATTTCTCTTCTCAGGCCCTGTCTGTCCCCATCATGCTTAACTTCCCTCTATTTTTAAATCTTGCTCCCAATTTCTTCACTCTTACAGGAGCCCCACTTTGCTGACCTGTCTCCCCAAAGGGTTGGGTGGGCTTCTCTCCACACGCCCAGGGAGGGTCTCCTCCAGGGATGTCACCAGCGTGGAGACCCTGTGCCTAAGGAAGCTGTTACTGTCACTTCAATAGTGCAGAATATTTTAAATGAAGAGTCCTGAGGACTTAGGAGCTTTTTGTCCTTTTCCCTTTTCCTGAGAAAAGACGTAATCATGGTCCCACCTTTTAGATCCCACAAGAATGTTTCAGTAGTTTGGAGGGAATCAAACTGGTCACGTGTACAGTGACCATGTCTGCTCCCCCGAGAATCTCACCTTTACTCTCAGAGAGAAGCTGAGTCACCCCCTTCTTATCTGCCCATCCTGGAACATCTCTCCCCCTCTCTCCAGATGCCTCAGGGCCCTAAACACAAAGTAAACATCACAGGTTCACGCCATTATTCTTTAGAATTCATAAGCATGTAATTCCCCACACACATGCTGTTAAATTTTGGTCTGTTCGCCCACGAATCTGTCTGTTGTGGATTTGCTAATCCATTGAGTCTTAGAAGAACCCTGATGGGGTGGGGGGAATTCTCCCTTGGCCAGCACAACTCCTCATCTGGAAAAAGCCATTTCTCTTACCTTAGTGGGTAAAAATTTATATCCTTTGACTAAACCTCTATCATCAAAAGTTAGCACTTTAGGGCCTCCCCGGTGGCGCAGCGGCTGAGCGCAGGGTTGCGAAGCTGCCCGCGGCCTCTGCGGCGCAGGTTCGATCCCCGGCTGCTCCCCAGCCAATGGAGGAGGGTCCCGCATGGCGCACAGACCTGTCCTGCCGCCCACTGCTCCCTCAGCAGTGTACTTCAGTCCTTCTGCCTGCTCTGCTCCCCGCTCTGGCTCTGGTGAATTCTCTCACCCTCCCGCGCTTCTGACTGTACCCAGTGCATGTATAAACAAAACAAACAAACAAACACAAATAAATAAAACATGCCTCTATAAAAAATATATTAAAAAAAGTTATCACTTTAATTAATAAAAAAGATGTGAAATTTAATGAGATCATTTAAATAGGGGTTTTGGCTATTATTTTATAGAGGACCAGTGAGATGACAGTGATTTATTCTAGAGTTTTTAAGATACTCTGTGCCAGGTATGGCCATAGGTGCTAGCGAGAAACCAATGAAAATCAGGCAGTGCCTGCTCCCATGGAGGACAGTGGGAGACCCTAATGTTTGCCTATTGTAAAAACCATTCACCCTTCTCTTTTTTTTATGAAAAGATGTTAATTTTCTTTGGAGTCAATATGCCCATGTTTTTCCAAAGTCACATTTCCCAGTTCCCTCTGTACCTATAACAGACCACATGACATTATTTTTTTTTTAAAGATTTATTTATTATTTATACAAGCACTGGGTACAGTCAGAAGCGCGGGAGGGTGAGAGAGTTTACCAGAGCCAGAGTGGGGAGCAGAGCAGGCAGAAGGAGCGAAGTACACTGCTGAGGGAGCAGTGGGCGGCAGGACAGGTCTGTGGGCCATGCGGGACCCTCCTCCATTGGCTGGGAGCAGCCGGGGATCGAACCGGCGCTGCAGAGGCCACCGGCAGCTTCGCAGCCCAGCGCTCAACCGCTGCGCCACCGGGGAGGCTCACACATGACATTATTTTGACTAATGAAATAGAGGTGAGAAATTTTATTTTTGAGTTAGCATACGTCAATTTTTTTTTTTTAAGGGGAATTAGTGAGGGGGCAATGAGTGTGGACCTCTGGGTGTTGGAGTGTTCAGACAAGAGATGAGTGATTGCAAGCGTCCTGGGAGGGACCTTGTCTGGAGTGTCCCAGGGAGAGCAAGAATGGCCGCTGCTGCTGGAATGCAGGTGTCGGGAAGGAAATAATCTTTGTCCGTCCCGGTAAAGATTTATGGGCGCACCATACAATAAAATTACAGAGCAATCAAACAATTCCCTTCTGTTAAATCTTTTGTCACACGCTCCTTCACTGCAAAGTTTAGAACTGAGCAATTTCAGTTGCTACCATTTTGTCTGGAAGAAGGTACACATGGAATCATGCAATAGGCACCTTTTGAGACAGGCTTTGTTTTCCCTCTGCATATCGCCTTTAAGCTCTGTCTGGGTTGTTGAGTGCATCAGTAGGTTTTTATCTATTTACTATTGAGTAGTATTGGATGGTTTGTACATATTTTTCATCCATTTACACATCGAAGGATATTGTGTTGTTTCCAGTTTTTGGTGCTTGTGAATAAAATCTACCATAAGCTTTCTATTATCAAGCCCATTCCATGATATTTTAATTTTAGTTATTGCATTTTTTTTATATACATTTAAATATCCTGTGTTTTTTAATAGCAGTTTTAGGTTTTACCATCCTTTCCCAGCCGCTCATGTACGTGAAGGTGCTCATCCAGTGGGATATGAGCCTCTGCCTCCAACAATAGGCCGAAATATTTTTGGACGGCAAGTATGTCAGCTTCCTGGGCTCTTTTGTTATGCTCAGCGTGGGTTGTTCACAGGCTTAACACCAAGACTGTGTTCAAGAGTCCTTGGAACTGTGGTCCATGGTAAAGTTTTACAGCATTACCAGGAGTGTGATAAAGAATGGAGTAGGACCTGGAAATGCACAGAGAAGTTTCATTTTGCTTTGACGGAGTTATCAAGGAGACAACTCGAGAGATAATGGCCCGTTCTGCTGCTACCCTCATCACACATCCCTTCCATGTGATCATTCTGAGATCTATGGTACAATTATTGGCAGAGAATCCAAGTACTGTGGACTTTGTGACTCCATTGCAACCTCTATTGGGAAGAGGGCATCATAGGATTTTTTTGCAGGTCTTATTTCTCGCCTCCTAGGTGACATAATTTCTTTGTGGCTCTGTAACTCACTGGCTTACCCGTCAATACCTAATGCACTGGACAGTGGGGTTTCCACCATGAATGAAATGAAAAGTTATTCCCAAGCTGTCACAGGATTTTTTGCCAGTATGTTGACCTATCCCTTTGTGCTTGTCTCTAACCTTATTGCTGTCAACAACTGTGGGCTTGCTGTTGGGTGCCCTCCTTACTCCCCAATATATACTTCTTGGATAGATTGCTGGTATATGCTACAAAAAGAGGGAAATATGAGCCGCGGAATAGATTGTTTTTCCGGAAAGTCCCTTTGGGAAGACATTGTTGTGACCCGAGAATGTTAATTTGAAGATGTGGGACAGGGACAGTGATGTTTCTATAGTCCCAGATGCACAGATTATGGGAGAGAATGTTGATTTATATACAGTGTGGCGTGCTTTTTTTAATAATCATTTAATCTTGGGAAAATGGAGGTGTTTGGTGTCTGCCTTTTGTTGTTCTTTATCCCAATGTAGCATTTATACACTGGTACTTTCCCTTGGGTCATTCTGAAATGGACATTTTTGCTCCAGACTCTATTTAACTTAAGCGAAAAAAAAAGTTACGTTTTCCTAAAGGGAAGGCAAATTGTCATATGATTTGAGTCTCATTTTAAAGCTTTGTAAAATGAAGAATACAATCCCAAGAAGAGAAATAATTCTGTAAACTTAAGAAAATGAATAAAGCAAACTGTGTCGCAGGAAAAAAAAAACAAAAAACAAAAAACAAAAGTGAACAGAAAGCCACAGTGTCTCCACATACTCTGCCCACCAACATGGCAGCCCTCCCTACTCTACATCCTGCCCTGGAGTGGAACACTGTCATACAGCCAACCAATGTTTTACTGTATTTTCAGTTCTAAAATTTTCATTTATAACTTTTTTTATATCTTCTATTCTCTCATTAAAATCGTTGCAGTTACTGGCTTGAGCATTTTCATAAGGGCTGCTTTAAAGTTTTCAGATGATTGCAAATTCCACGTGTCGGGGTGAAGTAATCAGGTCATTTTATATGCTCCGGCCTCTGTGGATGCAGGGCTGATGGGTGAGGAAGGGGCCGCAAGCCTTTGATTATGGACCTGGGCCCAAGAGCACAGGACTTGCATGTGTGACCGCAGGCACCTGTGCTGACGGGGCTGTAAGGGCAGCGACGCTAACCACCACATGGACTGGGGACCACTTTGAGGTGAGGTCATGAGATGACAGGAGACTGAGAATGCCAGAGAACAAGAGAGAGATCAGAGAAAGAGAGCAAAGATTTGCAAGGAGCTGGAAAGCTTGTCAGCCTCTAGGCAACCGGGGACACCCTGCCTGGCCCATGCCTGCCTCCTTGCATGCCAGCTTCCCTGCCTGGTGTGCCTGTGTCCTGGTTCCCTGAGAGAGCATTAAACCTGTAAAATCCTCTAGGACTTCTTGACTCTTGTGACTCGTCTGCCAGAATCCACAGTGAACCGGCCCTGTGCATGTTTGCACTAGACCATCATGCCCTCCTGAGCTGACGCCTGTTGATTGTCTCTCCATGAGAACTGAAATTTTCCTGCCAATTCACATATCCAGTAATTTGGGATTACTATTTAGATTACTTGGCTATTTTGATTAGACTCTGTACTTGTTTAAATTTATTGAGAATTATTGACTTTTTTTTTTTAAGTCAGCCATCGGTGGTTAAGTCATAAACACAAGTTCAGACCAGTATTCTGTGGATTATGCTGTCAAAGTCTTTGCAGCACTAGTTGAAGCTATCCCCGTTATTTGCACCGCTAGTGTCCTGTCTGGTGCTTAGGTGGTGATTTCTTTTAGTCAGCCCGTGCTGCTATAACAAAATTCCATAGACTGGGTGCTTAAACAACAAGTATTTATTTCTGACTATTTTGGAGGCCTGGACATCCAGATCAATTCACATTGGTGAGGGGCATGTTAGCTAGCTACCCTCTTACTAT
This sequence comes from Talpa occidentalis, assembly GCF_014898055.3. Lineage (NCBI taxonomy): Eukaryota > Metazoa > Chordata > Mammalia > Eulipotyphla > Talpidae > Talpa > Talpa occidentalis. Next base: position 959 of record NW_023601094.1, on the reverse strand, counting down.
ATCCTCACCTGTCAGAGGGCGATCATCTGTGAAAAGTTTCTTCTCATAAGGGCACTAATCCAATTTTTTAAAGACTTAATTATATATGCATACAAACTAGGGTATAGGCAGAGGTGTGAGGGGTAAGAGGATTCACCAGAGACGGGTGGGGCAGAACAGGCAGATTGACTGAAATACACTGCTGAGAGAGCAGCAGGTCATACAGGAGGGGTCTGCTGCACCTATGTGGGTCAGCTCCCTAGCAGGGTTCCACTTCAGGCCACAGCAGTGATAGTGCTGAGACATAACCCCTAGGCCACCAGAGAGGCCCCCCATATGTTGTACTTTCATCTCATCATATCAGATATTATTAAATTTGCTGCTCTCAGAATGATAAATAAGGAAGGCAATTTTTATTGCTTCAACCAGGACATTTTGAACTGAAGTCCTGGGTTATTTTTATTCATAAATAAGTGGTGGTGAAGAATAACTACTACAACAGTACTAACAACAGTAAGCAAACAGTGCAAGGAGGGGACAGGTCACTAATAATGGGTTGTCATCTGTGTGCACAATTGTATAAGCACTGAGGCTTGGGTCCAACAGCAAGAAGAATTTATTTAATTAATCATCACCATGAGTGAAACTGAGCTCAAACTCGATTGGTCCGTTGCCTGATTAGTCCATTTATGAATTGGTTCCAAATTTAAAGGGGAAAAGCCTGGAACCTGCACAGAGGTCAGGGCAGGCTTTTGGGCTGGAGTGGGCACAGTGGGGATGGAGGCGCACCATACCCAGGGACTTGGATGGGCCAGTGTACTGCAGCAGGAAGGAATGGGGGTTGGGGGGGTGTAGGGAGGAAATGGCTGCAAAGTGGGCTCTGCTGGGAGCCTGCTATGTTGACCTGCACTCTGTGGGTCCCTCTGCCTGCAGCTCAAGGATCAGCAGCACCAGAACTTCCCTAGAGGGGCCCAATGCTC
>NW_023601093.1:0-47865 GCF_014898055.3 Talpa occidentalis | reverse complement strand
TGTGAAATGCAGTAAAGGACTTTCTGAGTGGAAAGTTTCTAGCAAATAAATGCATATATTAAGAATTAGAATGATCTTAAAATAAACAGTAACTTTGCACCTCAAGGAACCAGAAGAAAGAATAAAATAAGCCCAAAGTTAGCAGAAGGAAGGAAATAATAAAGATCAGTGGAAATAAACACAATAAGGACCAGAAACAACACAAGGGATGAATGAAACTAGGTGTTTCTTCCAAAATAAATAAATAAATAGCAAACTAGTTGGTCTAGTTAGATAGACCAATTAAGGAAAAAAGACAACTCAACTAAATAAAATTAAAAATAAAGACATTGGGCCTCCCCGGTGGCGCAGCGGTTGAGCGCTGGGTTGAGAAGCTGCCCGTGGCCTCTGCAGCGCCGGTTCGCTCCCCGGCTGCTCCCCGGCCACCAGAGGAGGGTCCCACATGGCGCGAAGACCTCTCCTGCCGCCCGCTGCTCCCTCAGCAGTGTGCTTCGGTCCTTCTGCCTGCTCTGCTCCCCGCCGGGCTCTTGGTAAATTCTCTCACTCTCCCGCGCTTCTGACTGTACCCAGTGCTGTATAAATAAATAAATAAATCTTTTTTTAAAAAAAAAAAAGACATTATAACTGATACTGCAGAAATATCTAGAAACATAAAAAATATATGAACAACTCTATGCCAACAAATTACATAAACTAGAAGAAATGTATCCATTTCTAAAAACGACCTTCCAAGACTAAATCAAGAAGGAACATGGGCCTCCCCGGTGGCGCAGCGGTTGAGCGCTGGGTTGCGAAGCTGCCCGCCGCCTCTGCGGCGCTGGTTCGATCCCCGGCTGCTCCCCGGCCACTGGAGGAGGGTACCACATGGCGCGCAGACCTCTCCTGCCGCCCGCTGCTCCCCTCAGCAGTGTGCTTCGGTCCTTCTGCCTGTTCTGCTCCCCGCTCTGGCTCTGGTGAATTCTCTCACCCTCCCACGCTTCTGACTGTACCCAGTGCATGTATAAATAAACAAACAAACAAATAAATAAATAAATAAAACAAAAAAATAAAACAAAAAAATAAAAAATAAATAAAAAAATGTAAAGATGCAGAATTTAAAAAAAAAAAAAAAAAAAAAAAAAAGAAGGAACAGAAAATCTTAGTGGGCCAATAATGAATAATGAATAAAAAGGCTGAATCATCCCAATCAAAAAACTCCCAGGAGTAGATGGCTTCACTGGAGAATTATACTGAGTATTAAAAAATTAACATAATCCTTCTCACTCTTCCAAAGTATCAAGGAGGGAACACGTCCAAACTCATTCTGTGAGGCTATCATTATTTTGATATCAAAACCCAGGTAAGAATTTTCACAAGAAAAGAAAACTATAGACCAATATCCCTGATGAATATAGATGCAAAAATTCTCAATAAAATATTAGCAAACGAAATAACACGTTAAAAGGATTAAACATTATCTCCAAGTGGGACATATCCCTGAGATGCAAGGATGATTCAACATATATAAGTTAGTAAATATTGCACATCACATCATTAAAATGAAAGTTAAAAGTCACATCATCACATCAATACAGGCAGAAAAAAAGTTTGAAAAAATGCAACATCCTTTCATGACAAAATCTGTGTACAAACTGAGTCCTGTTAAAAATATACCAAAAAGCTAAATGAGATATTTGAGTATAATTAGTATTTAGCATAATTGGGGACTTTGAATACACACAGGTCTAACATATTATTATGATACTGTAGGAGAACATCTCTCTTAAAGGTACATGCTGCAACATCTTTAAAATGTTTTATTTAAAATACCTAGACAGATAAATGATCATGGCAAAATTTAAACAGTTAAATCTAGATATGGGCATACAGATATTAATTACACTAGTTATTTTTTATATGTTTAAAGAATTCAAAGCTGAAATAAATTTCAAGTTCCAACGTATTAAAAAAAAAAAAAAGATGTTTAAGGCCTTTGTAGTTAAGTTATAAAATTTTACTGTGAGATGTTAAAAATCTAAACAAATGAAGTGAAATAGTGTATATTTGGATTGAAATACATGCAATCCAGATCTGTATTGACGTCAGATCTGGAAGAAAAATATGGACAGTACAATCTATACAAAATTTAATAAATTTGAAGCATTTTAAATGATATGTATGTTAAAATGCAAAAACAGCTAAGAAACTTGAAGAAGAATAACCAGAATGGAGGATTTGCTCAAAATATGAAATTTTCAAAAGGCTATAATTAAGTCAGATTGGTCTTGGTGCAAAGATTGCCAAAAGATTAACAAAACAGAGTAGAGAGCATACAAACACACACACACATAGACACACACACTGATATATGATATAAGGTTGGAGAAAGGACAAATTTTCAATAAATGGTACTGGACCAATCAAATATCCATATAGGAAAAAATGTCCATATAGGATATTTGATATTTTTGGATATCAAATATCCATATAGGAAAAAATGACCATGAACCTTACATGATGAATAATCAATTACAGATAGAGTATAAATCGAAATGTGCAAGATGAAACAAAATATAGAATAAGAAAGACTATCTTCATGATCTCAGTGTAGGAAAGAATTCTTCATATGAAAAATGCACTAATAAGGAAAATATTGATAAATTCAATTACATTAAAATTACAGTCTACAAGGGACTAGTATTCAGAGCATATAAATATCTCCTGCAAATAAGTAAGAAAATCACAGAGAATTCAATAGAAAAATTAAAAAAGATTTGAATAGGCACTTCACAAATTAGGAAAGGTAAATAAGAAAAGGTACTCAACCTTATTAGTAATCAGAAAAATGCAAATTAAAGCTCCAGTGAAATACTAGTGTAGACTCGCCAGCTGGGAAAACATTTAAAAATCTAACATTGCCAAGTGTGATAAGAACATAGAGCACTGGGAAGTCTTATATACTGCTGGCGAACATGTAAATAGTACAGCCACTTTGGAGAACAATTTTGAATTACTTAGGAAAGGTGACAACATGCATGTACCCTTTGATCCCAGCAATTTCACTCACAGGTTAGACCCTAAATGCACTTCATGTACCAGGAAACATATAAGAACATTTAGAATGCCCTCTTTGTTATAACACCAAAGTCTGGTCAATCCAAATATTCATCAAGAGTAGAATAGATTAATAAAATGTATTACTCATATAAAGTGAAATGCATTTAGCAATAAGAGTGAACCAAGTAGAGCTACATGATGAATCTCACAATGTAAAAAACAACAACAAAAAACATAACGATTAAAAAAAGAAGTTAAACACACACAAAAACATACTGTATATTCTGTTCTATATAATACATGAAATAATCCATACTATATGAATATATGTGTGTGTATATATACATATATGTAAGTATATGTGCACACAATGTTTATAATATATAAAATAATGTATATGTTTGTGTAAAAGATATAATCAAGCAAATCTAAACCAATTTTTGGGTTAAAACTATAAAGAAAAGCACAGAAATTATTACCCTATATGTCAAGGTAATAGCTATCGCTCTGGGAAAGAAAGATAGGACATTTCCGATATGTGATAGGTTTCTAGAGTCTGGCAATATTCTCTATCTTAACCTGGATGTTTGTTAAATTATCATATTTCTGTTGTATGCATTTTTCTGTAAATGTATTTTATAATTAAAAAGGAGAAATTAGTCACCCAAACAGCACAAACACAATGTTGTCTATACTGAAACTTTGTGTAAACTCTGTAGTAATGTCTATAGCTTTGGGTTCTTCAGACAAGCTTTTGAGAAACTCATTGAGACAGAATTTCTTAAAGCATTTGAAGCATTCACTTACAGATTGTTCTTGGTTGTGTGTTCAAAAGCAAAAGGAAGCCCTGTGTTTCTTCACTCTAAGCTTTAGCCTTTTGTTCTGAAACACAATAAGATCCTATTTGAAGCCAACCTGTATTGACAGAAATGTCCTGAAATCACGAATAAGCATGAAATTTTGGTTGTGTACACACGTAACTTACTGCATGTTATAGGCCAGGTCCTGTACTAAGACTTTTATCTCATGACAACCTTCATCCCCATTTTAGGGAAGAGATAACTAAGAAAGAAGGGGTTTCAGAAACTTGCTAAGGTGACATAACTCAGAAGTGATTCAGCAGGGATGCATGCAGGCCTGCTCTTGAATCTTATCTTCCATCCCATATTGCCTTATGCACCTCTCCTTGACCAAACTCTAGACAGACTCCAGCACTGTCTTCTGGGCCCATCTATACACTTCCTTGTAAAATTTAGTTTTAGCAAGAAACTTGCTAAGTCGATTTAACCAGAATGCCCCAGCTTCCATATCTGATCACTGTCGGTATCTTCCATTTCTCAGGTGATGCCTGGTCACCCTGATCTGTGTTCAGAAAAAATCCTGTTAGTATGGTGTAGCCAGAATCCCCTGTGGTTTCCTCTGTCCACTGACCTCCGCCCAGCCTTGGCCATGAATCTGCACTTTCCCATGCTCTGTTGGCGTGAAACCAATCTCTCCTCTGCTGCAAAATTCCACTGCAGTGCTCCCTATGCCTTTCATAGAGCCCCCTTCTCCCCCCATCCCTTGAATAAAGTCTTCCTTCTACAGGGCTGAATTTTTTTTTCTTTAACAAAGGAAGGGAAGACACCACTGGGGTGAAGGTCCTGAATGAGTGGAGAGGTACTTCTCCAAGTTCATTGAGACTGTTAATAGCATTTGATGGGCCAGGAAAAACAAGTTCTCAGATATCAAAAGAATGTTTGCAGGGCCTCCCTGGTGGCTCAAGGGGTTATGCATCAGCACTGTTAAGCTATCTGCAGTCACTGCAGCACGAGTTTAATCCCAGCCAGGGAGCTAACCCACATGATGCAGCAGACCTCTCCTGTCTCACCCCCTGCTCCCCTCAGCAGTGTATTTCAGTCAATCTGCCTGTTCTGTTCCCCACTCTGTCGCTGGTGAATCCTCTCACCCCCCACCCCCAGCACCTCTGGCCTGCACCCCAGCTCTTGTATGCATAAATAAGTAAATATTTTTTTAAAATAGAATGTTTACAGAAATCCTCTGGTGCAGTGGATCAGCTCCTCAACACACCAATTTTACATGTCCAGATTGGGTTTGCGTGAAATAAACGCAGTAATTCCTCTGTCATACAGTGGGGGGCACCCTTGGACTGATTTTTATTATTATTTTAGCTTTCCTATAAGTGGTTGGTGAGTGGGTGTGTTCAACAGCCCGAGAGAAGAAACAGCAAAAGTTAAAATAATAATAGCAATAAATGACTCATAAAGTTTTTAAAATTCTATGAAGTTAAGAAAATAATGGAAAAGAAACTGAAAACCAATGAATTCAGTTTCACAAATTGTTGCTAAAAGACAGTAGCCTGTTAGCGGTCTCCTGACCTTTCCACAATATTAGCCCCCAATTTACTGCAGTTTCATTTGTTGCACATAATTATTTTTAGTTGAGGCTTTGTCCTTTTCACTTCCACGTTTCCGAATTCTTCAGGGGTGCTCGCGACGCTGCGTAGACTCGGAAGTTTGGCTATCAGTTTACACGTAGCCTGCAGTAAATAATCCGTCAGAGATCCACCCATTTGCTTTCTCCCTCCCCTCTTCCCTGGAGAAATCCTCCCCGCTGGCTCTCCCGGGAAGGCACAGCCAGGAGTTCCAGGGCCCAAGTCTCCTTGGCAAATGGTCTTTTGCTGAAACTCGCTTTCTGCCCTTACGGAGCCATGCTTCGAGTGATCGTGGAATCTGCCAGCAATATCCCTAAAACGAAATTTGGGAAACCGGATCCTATCGTTTCTGTTATTTTTAAGGGTAAGGAAAAGTTTTTCTCTTTTTCTCAAGTGCTGTTTTGAAATGTTAGCTTCTTGGCTAACAGTCTGTGCAATGAAAGTCTGTGTTTATGCCACTGATAAAGCGTGCTTACCTGGGCAGGTCAGGAGAGAGGTCTGATTTCTGTGGGAGGCATTTAATTTCCCCTGGGCTTGGAGGCTCATTGAATGACTTGTTATTTTAATTCTAATAACAAGATTCCTGTTAGCCTTGGGTCAGAAAACTGTGTTTGTTAATCCCCAAACCTCAGATAGCAAAAGACACGTTTTGATTTCGGTTCTATGCTTTTGGTCTTTTTGGTTCAGCAGTATACATACATATTTATTTTCTCTGCCTATGTAAAATGGATAAAGGAGGGAAAAGGACAATTAAATGGACTGAGGTATCATGACTCCATAAATCAGCCTTCTGGGACATTTTTCGTCCCTGGGTTTTGGGGTGGAGGGATGGAATTATTATTTTGGATTAGTTTCTCATCTTGTCCTGTGCTTCTTTGCAATTGCTCTTCATCTCTGCAAAGCTAAATGTTGCCTGCATGTTCCATGGCTTATAATTGCTTAGAGAGGGAAGAGCTCTGAACAGCAAGTCTGCAGTTAGGGGAACTAGTTTGGCCCTGCTAAATAACCTTGGGCAAGTGACCTCATTTCTCTGGATGTCAGTTTTCTTTTCTGAAAAATGGGGAAAGGAAGGTTTAAATCAGATGGTCTTTGAGAGGCCCATTGTAATTCCAAAAGGTTATTTTTCTATGACGTTTAGCTGCAGTCACAGTGGAGGGACAGGAATGGCTGTAATACCCTCTTCCAGGCATTGTGATTCCAGGTTTGCCTGCAGTGGTGTATCTAAGACTCAGTTTGGGAGTTTTATCATTTTCTGTTTGTCTAAAGTCACTGGTAAGATTGCCGCGCTCTTCTTGGTGGGAGGGATGAAGTGAGGGGGAGGGCAGAGAAAGCTGGACCCCTGATGCCCCAAGTTCCGGACCACGCCTGGCACTTTTCTCTCTTCCTCCAGGAACTGACTACTTCTCCATTCCACTTGCTGGCTTATCTCTGCTTTTTCTTTTCTCTCTCTCTCTCTCTCTCTCTTTTTTTTTTTTTTTTTTTTTTTTTGGTCTGTTTTATCTCCTTATTGCTTTTCTTAAATCATTAAGTTAAGGATGAGCAAGAAAATAAAGTAACAGACCCAAAAGCTGCCAAGTAAGTGGTTGTTCAGTTAAAAAGAAAATGGATTTGAAGGCAAGTATGGGATTCTTGGAGACCAATGTGATTTTAGGAGCTGCTTAGTGAATATTGTGTAGTTATATCAACATTCACATGTACTAGATTTAAAATTTTTTTTCCTTTGAAGCAATTACATAATAAAGACATAATTTGAGAAGTTTATATCTTCACCGTGGACATGTAAAGACACCTAAAAATATCTTGGGTTCAACTGGTGACATCATTATCAAAGATTTTAAAGCAGAGTTTAACACTAAAATATGATTTGTCTGGAGTGTTTAAGCTTGACCAAAATTTTAAGTAAGTAAAAATAATGTCTAAGGCTAGGAACACAAACAATCCACTGAAGGTGGAAAACTCAGTGAAATTAGGCAAATATAGTCTATCCAAGCAATTATATTTACTAGATTATTTACTTTAGTGTCTCTTCCAAATCTCCTTTTATTATGTGAATTTATTCATCTGACAAGCAACCTGACAGAAGAAAGGACTCTGATCTTGGAGAAGGAACATCTGGACTATAATTGACATTAACAAAGAATCTGGTGACCCAAATTTAAGAACCTGGGTTTCGAGGGCCTCCCCGGTGGCACAGCGGTTGAGCGCGCTGGGTTGCGAAGCTGCCCGCAGCCTCTGCAGCACCGGTTCAATCCCCAGCTGCTCCCTGGCCACCGGATGAGGGTCCCGCATGGCGCGCAGACCTCTCCTGCCGCCCGCTGCTCCCCTCAGCAGTGTACTTCGGTCCTTCTGCCTGCTCTGCTCCCCGCTCTGGCTCTGGTGAATTCTCTCACCCTCCACGCTTCTGACTGTACCCAGTGCTTGTATAAATAAATAAATAAATAAATAAATAAATAAATAAAAGAAAACTTAAAAAAAAAAAAGAAACTGGGTTTCAAATTTCTCAGCTGTGAAATGATGGGACCCGATCTCCTTGGGGTTCCTTCACTTTTAAAATCTATAATTTTATAGTGCTATGTATTGACTACCTACCCTCAGCAAGATATGGAAGACACTGCCTTAGGTTATAGAACAGCTATGAGAAGGAATTGATAAAGAATATTGCACTTTTCTTGTTTTCAGTCTATCTCAGTGACTTAAAACGCTGCTAATGGCAACCCTTTCAAGGCATACCTCCCAATCTTGAGTACTGCATAAAATTAAGTAACATTAAGTTCTGACAGTTTTGTGGATACTTACATGCTGATGTGTCCATCAGAGTAACATGGAACAAAACCAGATGTGATCCATGGTGTGAACTGGGGCAAGAGCGAGGGAATAAGATGTAATAAGCCTTGACAGACTATCAAGGAGGCACCAAAGAAAATCCCTGTATTTACTGAAATGTGTGAAAGGTTGTCTCTTGGTAAGTACAATAGCAAGGTCAGGACAGTAAGTAGCACTTCGTTAAGATGGCTTGAGGAATGCCCCATGACGGGCATGCTGATGGTGATGCGGAATAGACAGACTTAGCCGTGCGCTAGAGAATGTGCCACACCATCAGCCTGCTGGTTTAGAGCTGGCTTCCGCCTTCTGTGTTCAAGCTCCTCTGAGGCTGACTACAGAATTACTCGGGATCTGGCTCCGCCCATGTGGATGTGGGCTTTACTGGAGCCCCTGCTGTTATGAATGTCCAGCAGTGCAGAAGTGGCTCATGAAAACCACAAAGCTGATTTGATTTTGGGGAAGCACTAGGTGCCATGCACCGGTGCTAAGTCTCTAGGTCAAGTTCCTCCCAGACAGAGGAGCGCACAGATAGCCGTGCTGCCGTGAATGCAGCTAAGGTTAGATTAGACAGACCTCTGAGACCTCTCTCAACACTGAGACTTGATTCCCCAAACTTAACAGGTTTTTTATTATTAGACTTTAAACTTTATAATTTTTTAATAAAATAAGTAATAAAGAAAAGAAAACTAACAATCTAGAGAGATTATACAACTAAAAAGTAGAAATTCTGACCACACTGCTGTTTTCTCTCCCCACTCTCATTACCTAAGAGTAATTAATCTCTCTGAGCATTTTGAATTTTCCCTTTTGCTATAAACATGTAAGTTGTTCCCAGGACTCGCTGTCAGCAGCGGTTCTAGAATGGACTTCTTTACAGTGCATTTCTTATCTTTCTGAATGGGTACATTTCCAAAGGACAGATTCTGGTCTACATGCCTTGCCCTTTATCTTGTCTTTTCTTTTAAAGGTGGATTTGCTGGATATTGCCATTGAATTCCATGTTCTCTTTGGCTTATCTTTTGCTTCTGCACCAAAAATTTTTAAAAAGACTTGTTTGGAGATTTGCTTGCACAGACTTATAATGTGCTTTGACAGTGTGGCAGCACCTTGTTCATGTGAAACATCAACTCTAGGGAGTGTGGCTGTTGACACTGTAGTAGTTTTCTCACTCCATCCTTGTGATCTTGAGAATTTTTTCTCACTTCTGCTCTTCTGTAGACCTTTGCCTTGTGGGATGGCTTCTGTTGTTGTCCAGAAGGTCACCAAACAATTTTCACGCTATTACTTATTTTTTCAGAGCTGTTATTCCATTTGCTTATGCTTGGGAATGAAATCCTAGATGTATCTAGGACACGCTCCCCCTCAGTGAGCTTATTAACATGGAGTTTTGAACTAATCACTTGACCTCTCCGGGAACCTTTTTTGAAAATTGGGGTTATAATGGTTTACCTGAAAGCGAGTAGATATATAGAGATTTCCAGAGGCTGTAATTTATGTAATATTTTTTCTATTTGGAATTTTACAGTTGAATTTAAAAAATAACCTTTTAAATAAACATAAAAGCTATGAGGTCCCATTGAAGAATGGTGAAGTAAGATGGTAGAACGATCCAGTGAGTCTTGTTCACTGTCACCTGGGAAGGTTGTCTATCCAGGATTAGTCAAGAGGATTCTACCAGCTCACAATGACAACCATGCCAAGTCAGTACTTCCGTAGAATCCCTGAACTGTATTTGCAAAGCATTCAGGAAGGGGAAAGTGTTTAATCTGTTGAGTCATCCCTCTCACTTCTGGGAGAACAGAGCTGCAGGCTCACCACCCAAAAAAAGTGGCCACACCCTACTGTGACATGGGAACCCTCAAAGGATGCTTCCCAAAGGCACATTTTGTGGACATGCAGTCATTTATAAAACCCAGTTGCCTCTTGGAAATGAATTTACATGGCTCTTTTCCTTCTCCTCTATAACATATCTTCCATGCATACCCTCAAGATATGTCCTGGGTGTATTTGCCTGGTTTGAGCTTACTGGTAAGTTTCTTCATTCCCCTGGGATTTGGCCCTGCCAAGAGGCTATGGAATTTTTATATTCACCGCGACACCTAGTACATCACTGATGTTGAGTATGCACTTTAAACATTGGCCAGGGAAGCAAGAGCTAGCAGGAGATTGGAGACATCTTAGTACAATAAAATCATTGCTTCCCGGTGTTGAAGAGGACTGTTGGTAGTCAGCCAATCTCCCTTCTATCAGGAAGAATTACCTTTAATATTCTCTCAGGTGCTTTGTAGCTAAAGCTTGGCAAAGAGTCAGTTCACACATTCCCAAACACTGAACGTAACTAATTCCTAGCACCTGCTACCCAGGGGCAAATCGGTGTCATGGTGTTTTTTACATTCTTGATCCTGGTCAGGAAAATGAAGCTGTTAGTTTTTATGTTGACAATTTATACACAAAATGTTCCGTGGCTTATAAAGAATGAATAATGCATAGATAAAGCAATGGTTACCCTACCCCCTGTGGAACTCCTATTGAACAGCTGTTCCTTTCAGTGAGGGTGTGCTTTGAGTTGGATCTAAACTGAGTTTTCACTCAGAAATTGCTGCATAGACATCTGGCATCTGAAGCTTTATCAGTCCATTTGACATAAGGCTTTAGCGTATAAGGGCCCTGGCTTTGGCACCAGGGAGACCTGAATCCTATCCCACCCCTTACTTCCCATGTGCTCATGGGCAAATGAATTAAAATCTTTAGCTTCACTGTTCTTAATGACACCTCCAACATTGCTTGCAGGACTGTTGCAGGGTGAAGTAAATATATATGTGAACCTACACGTAGTAACCGATACATTTCCTTCCTTGTTTGATAGCATTTATTTTATGGAGTCTTAACAAGGTAGCAGACAAGATCTAGTAAAATATGCATAATATGGTTTGGTCTTCTAGACTTAGAAAAGCAACATTTAGAACACAAGATTGAAATAGAAACCAGAATAGACCTGCAAATTACAAAGAGCAGATGGTAGAGGGGAAAACTCCATGGAGAAGGTGTTACCTGACTTGGTCATCCTTTAAGGATGAGTGCCAATTTGACAGAGCTAATGAAAAATCAAGACATTCCACATTTAGGAACAACACAAAAGATTTGGGAGCGCTGGGCTGTGTGATGAAGCTGACAGGGGAGAAATCTGCAGTGATTCGGGATTGCAGACAAAGCAGCGGGGATCCAGTGGGCAGTGTTGGGAAGCACAGATTCAGACTGGTCAGGGGGACTAATGAGACAGCGTACTAGTTAAGGCTAATGCTTTCCAGGGCAGAGGGAGCTCCTAAGGGCTAGGATGAGAAAGAAGAACTAATATGAATGCTACCAAGGAAGCAACTGATTGAACTAAATTAATATAATAAATTGCAGTGGGCAGACTAATTGGACCATCTTTCTGTATAGTCCTCTGTGAGTGGGATTCAGCCTGCTTCCCCTCAGCCAGCATGTTCATCTGTCCTGGCCTAGGTGTCAGGTGTCAACCCCAGGTCCAATCAGCTGTACCAAGGATACAGAAGCCGAGTATAAACCAGACGAGTCTTCTAGAAGACAAGCTTTTGAGGCAGAGAACATGAACTATCCAGCCCAGCTCTTCCCTTTCTAACTTTCTGTTGTTCTCTGGTCCAAACACCTCTTCTTTTCTTAAACAGCTCTCACCTTTCTAGAATAAACACAGGGTGTATAAAGGGAGGGGTTTGGGGCAAGGCAGACTGGTGGCTTTATCACTGGGAGTCAATATTTAGGTGCAACTGTATTGCAAGTCTTTGTTTCCTCCTCTATAAAGTAGGTGAATGATCTGTACATCACAGTAATGGTGTAAGAGTCAACTGTGGTAAAACATAATCACAGTACCGGGCATGTAACAGTTGCATGGCAAAAGCTCATCCCTCCCATTTATGCCCCGCTTCTTCCCCCACCACTCAGAGGGACATTTGAGAGATGGTCCAGGCTTAGATGAGTAAGCGGAATGTGCGGGAGCTTGAAGGCACAACATGTGTCAGATTCATCTGTGAGAGCACATCATAACTTTCTGACAAGGCACATTGTAGGTTCCGTTTGTTTTTTAAGTTGTAGTCGTAGCATAAAATTTGCTATTTTTAAGTGCATTAAGTACATTCACGTTGTTGTGTAACTATCACCACCTTCCATCTCCAGAACATTTTTATCTTCTTCAATTGAAACTCTGTACCCTTTTAATAAGAATTCCCCATTTCTCCCTCCTAACCCCAACCCCTGGCATTTACCATTCTACTCTCCGTTTCTATGAATTTGACTAGTCTAAGTACCTCACAGGAGGGAATCATGCAATAGTTATCCCGGTATGCCTGGCTCATTTCACTTGGCATAATATCTTCAAGGTTAGTTTTCAGAGTTGAATAATATTCCATTGTATGTTGATATCACATTTTGTTTATCCACTTGCCCATCAGTGGATTGGTTCCACCATTTGGCTGTTGTGAATAATGTCGCTGTGAAGATTAGTATAGAAATACTATTTGAGTCCCTGCTTTCAATTCTTGCCAATATATAACCAGAGGGGGACTTGCTGGATCATTTGGTAATTCTCTATTTAATTTTTTGAGACACCACCATACTACAGTCATCTCCTGTGTAAAATGGAGAGGATACTAATCCCAACTTCAGAGTCATTGTGAGAATCAGCCTAAATAAAACAAAAGCACACAAAAAGTGCTTTAAATGTTGCTCCTTAGATCTCCCTGAGACTCTGGTATGGACAGCTTGAGAACACCCACTTTCTACACCACCACCACCATTTATTAAATTCTTACACTGTGTCCACTCCTGTGTGTGTTATCTTATTTCATTCTTATGTCATTTTTAGGAAACAGGGAGTATTATCATTCACTTTTCCCAAGGGGAAACTGAGGCAGAGACATGTCAGTGTTCAATTCAGGACTGTCTGGCTGCAGAGTCTGCAGGTATATTCCCTACTGTCATCATGGAAGAAGAGAGAACACACAACCTGTACCTCCCATCAGATTATAATTGTCCTCTCCCCACTCTGAATGGGTTGAGTTCTTAGTGTTTTGGGGTTATTTGCATCTAGTCTGAAAGAGGAAAAATATGTACCAAGAACAAAAGAACTTAAAAAAAGAAAAAGAAACCCAGCCCTACTCGGTAAGTTTCCACATGGAAATGAAAGCCTTTATGATGTCCTGTGAGTCAGAAGCTGGGAGCTGGCATAGCTCAGCAGTGAATCAGTTCCTCTGACAGTCGGGTTGGAGCCGTTTTTCCAGTGGAGACAAACACTAACATTCTATATGTAAAGTTTTAAAAATCTAATATTTGCTTGGTGGGGTAGGTGTCCACTTCACCCTACTCCAGTACTCTGGTTTAATACCTTCATCAGCTTTTTCATCGTTTTCATAAATTTAAAGTAGTTCTTTTCCTTATCTCACTTTCCTTATTTCCTTTCATTAAAAAACCACTATTTTTCTTGTTTGCTAAGCTCTCCTCATGGAGTTCACTGCCTGGACACTTTCTGTTTCTCTCACTCCTCTATTTTGCTGCTCTTTCATCCTACCACTCCTCTCAAACATGAATTCATTCAACAAACCCTGATGCAGAGTGCACTCTACTGGACCATGTGCCTGGCTCACATGTCAGATAGGGGCCCAACGGGACGTGGCCCCTGCCAGCATGATGCTTGTAGTTGTGCCGTAAGCCCAGCAACTGTTCAGTAAATTCAGTTCAGAGTTTAAAGTTCTAGAAAGGAGTCATTATCATTTCTTGCATATGGTATTAATGATGACAGCTTACTAGCTACTAGGCACTATGCTAAGTGCTTCACATATATTTATTTAATTCTTGCCCAGAAATGAAGTCCCTCATTTTACAGTTGAAATGATCAAGGCTTGGGGAAGGTGAGTTTTCTTGTTCAAGGTCCCACAGCAGGTTCCAGATGGAGCTGAGGTGCATAACCCCTGCTGAGACTGAAACATCCCTCTGTGACTGGGTCATGGCCACCCAGAATCTGCATTGACCCACCATGGGCTAATGCATGTGGGTTCAGGGCTCCCAGCTCTATAGCTGAAGTCCAGGTTCTGTCTTCTCCTACCCATGGTATTTCCTGGGGCAAATTCAGCCTTGGGGGCATCTCAACAGACCAGTGCCAGAGCCTGGGGCATTGGTGCCTTTGGGCTAGACACCGTTGGCCTCAGGAGCCAAAGGCTCTCTGGTTTGTCTCCCCACTGTGCTGGACACATGATATTGACTTGAGGAAGGGAAAGGGACCTCTTTCCGAGGCTCTTACAGGCCAGAAGCCCATTTCTGGACTTGGTAACAGTTGTTCATCTAGGAGGTGTCCAGACATATATTGTTTATACTTATTTTGCA
Organism: Talpa occidentalis; assembly: GCF_014898055.3. Lineage (NCBI taxonomy): Eukaryota > Metazoa > Chordata > Mammalia > Eulipotyphla > Talpidae > Talpa > Talpa occidentalis. Next base: position 33,179 of record NW_023601093.1, on the reverse strand, counting down.
GATAAGATTGAGTCTCAGTGAGGTCAAGAGAGGACAAAGCTGTGCAGCCAGGAAGAGACAAGGACCAGAACCCCAGTCCTGATGTTATAGGACAGGGAGAGGGTCAGCCCAAACCCCGCAAACCTGCCTATTCTAAATGGGTTCGGCCATCCACCGCATCAACACAAAACACATGAGACTAATGGGAAGGATCTTTAATAAAACTAGGAAACAATACAGGTAAGGCAAAGAGTCTAGTTTCTAAATGAAGCACCCAAAGTTACCCGTCCCCTCGTGGGTAAAAGTCCATCCAAATGGGATTGGTCCAGAACAAGGCCCCAAAGTCTACCACAAGCCTAAAACATCTTCCAGTGGGGACCCACAGAAAAGGGTCACAAACCACTGGACAAGTCCGGAAGGAAAAGAGCAAAATCAACATCAAGATAAAAGCTGCCATTGTCACCTCCCCACGGGTCTCACCCACATCTGTGTCACCCAGTCCACGACCAAAAGACAAGCACAGTTTCTTCACGTGTCTCTAGGCTCCATGTGCCTCCTCCAGGTCTCCTTCTGGCTCCATCCTGCTTCCTTCCTCAGTCTCTTCTGCAGCTTCTCCTCTTCCTGCTCAGCTCCACCCTTCCTTGGGTGGGGCAGGGAACCTCCCCCTTTCCTGGGGACCACCCTGTTGCACTGAGACTTAGTCCCATGCACTTTCCTGTTCCTCCAAGTGTGTCTGACTTTCTTTGAACTTGGCTTCTCCCTTGCTTAACTCTACCTCTCAGCCCCCTCCACTCACAAACAACAGTCCACAAACGCACGCGATTGATTCCCTTCATTCCAACCTGCCTAGTCAATAAAGTCAAAGCCATTTGTAGCCTTGGAAGGAGGGCTGGGAACAGTGGATTAAAACTCCCAGCAATGGCAAAAATCCTTTTTAAAGAGATTATTAGCTATGGAACATGGAGAAGTGAGCTGTGGCCAGTTCAGCTGGCTGTTTTCTACCTGGGAAGGATAAAGTGGATGATTCAGATTTTGACTCATTGTTTTGTGCTTGTTTTCACAGTTCTTTTCTATGATTGTCTTATTTTCTCTTGACACTCTCTCTTGGAATAGAGGGCACAGAGAACAGGATGGGCTCCATGCTGTCTGAAGGAGGCAGTTTATGATTCTAATTCTAATCCAACACTCAGAATTGTCTTGTATCCCAGGCACTTACATGCTTCAGTGTTTGAGCTTCAAGGTGACCTTGTGAGCTGGGCCTTTCCATCTGCTTCTTACAGGATACATAGACCTTGAAAGTCCCCTTTAAAATTCTAGGAATTCCTCATCTCCTCAGTCTGAGTTCAAAGAGAATTTGTCACGCACCAGCCTTAATTCATTCTCCAGGAAATTATGTCTCAGAAACTTACCAGCCCGGAACAGAAAAATATGTGACAAACTCAGGAGCCACAACACCTGCATTTAAATTCTGGCTTTGTTTCTAACTAGCAGGCGACCCTGGACAAGCCACTTAACTTCATTGTGTCTCAGAATAAGGATAATAATAGTGATAGTTAACATACAAAGCCCTTAGCAGACTGCCTGGCATTATATGAGCCCTCTATCTGGTAGCTATTATTTCTGGATATTAGGTACAAATACCTGTTGGTTTGTTTGTTTGTTTACTGGTACCAATATTTATTAATGAAGAACTCTAGACAAAGAGCATTGGAGTAAGTGGCCCAAGATCACATAGCTGGTAAGTGGTGAATGTGTCAGGCTACCAGATACCCTGTCTGTGAAGACAGGTAAGGACACAAGTTTAGAACTGGGGGCTACAGTTGAAGTCTGCCATTTACTAGCTCTGTGATCTTGAGCAAGTCAGTTAGTATCATCATACCTCAGCTTCCTCATCTGTAGAATGGGGATATGAATGCCTCTGCTATAGGATTTGACATGAATGTGGCTAAGTGCCCAGCACAGTTTCCACTGAGACACAGCCCAGGTGCCTGGCCTGCCTGGACTCTTCTACCGGTAGCCCAGTGCTTGGCAGAGCTGCGACAGGACCACTCCCCAGAGTTTACTCTTAGGAAGTAAATTCTATATGAATCATTCAGATTGCCTGAGTTTTCCTGTGGTTCCCTTGGAGGAACTTCATTTTCATTCAAGAGCTTATACACCTAAAAGGGCATCTCCGGGGCTATGCGGCAGTAGCCCATGCCCTTCTGTCTGGACATTCCTGTTTATCAGCCTTGGCTTGTATCACGGTTGCCACTTGGCTGCAATGTCTTTCCCCTAGAACCTGTTTGGTAACATCTCCTGGTGCAATGGGGCAGCCAGGGTTGGGCAGCAAAAAGCCAGATGGAGCTGGCTGCGACACATGTCTCAGTGTTCTTCCAGATCCTCTTTATCCTGAGGTAAGAAGGGTCTCCTGTAGACCCTTCCTAAAACTTCTTTGCCCTCTGGTTCTTATGCAGATTCTCCCAGATGCTGGTGGCTGCCAGGTTGACTGCCAGGGAGGAGCAGTCACTACCCACATGCTCCAGGAGGACCTCAGAGGCCTGCCACAGAGCCCCGGGGGAATTACTCCCCTCTTCCTCTGAGCACTACGGCACTGCCCTCCAGGGAAGGCTCTACAACCTAGGAACTCCCTTGGGCTACACAAGGGATGCTGCCCTGGGGCTATACTAAGAAATAATGTAATAACTCCTGCTGATTTAGTGTTTACCACTGTTCAGCCCTGTGCTGAGCACTTTCTCTTCATTCTCTCTTAACCATTAAAGCAACGCTAGTAATAATGCTTATATGAACTTATTAAATCTAATTCTCTCAAATCATGGAGAAGTGATTCTTGGGGTTGGGTGGGCGGGAACACAATGTTAATAAAACACAGTCCCAACCTCCAAGGAGTCATGATCTGGCCTTAATCCTCCAATTTTAGAAACAATTCTGTGTCTATCTGCCAGAGTTTGAATCCCAGCATTACTACTTGCTAGCTGTGTGACCTCTGTTTAATTGCTTACCTACTCTGTGTCTTGGTTTCCTCCTCTGTAACTGAGGCTGATCATAATAGAATTTACCTCTTGAGGTTGTTGTAAGGATTAAATCACTGTCCACAGAGTACACTGGGAAGAGTGACTAGTTCACTAATTCATAGCACTTAGCGGTTAGCCATGCATGAGTGTGCTTTAGGGGATCTGTGAAATTTTAGGTCAACTAGTAGGTGACTTGGCACATGTATGTAAAAATTTCTCAAAGCAAAGGAGCCATAACCAAAGAAGATGAAGATGCACTTCTAAATGGGAGATTAGTTCTGCATGACTGTGCCAGGATATCTTGTTGATCTCCTTTGCCTACTAAAGAGCTGTTACTTATGGAAATTCTCCTGAGGCCACCCCATAAGACATGGCAGTCTAGCCAGTCAAGATGGGGATACTTCTTGGGCCTCCCCGGTGGCGCAGCGGTTGAGCACTGGGTTGCGAAGCTGCCTGCAGCCTCTGCAGCGCTGGTTCAATCCCCGGCTGCTCCTCAGCCACTGGAGGAGGGTCCCACATGGCGCACAGACCTCTCCTGTCTCGCCTGCTGCTCCTCTCAACAGTGTATTTCAGTCAATCCACCTGTTCTGTTCCCACTCTCTCTCTGGTGAATCCTCTCAGCCACCACATCTCTGGCCTGTACCCCAGTTCTTGTATAAATAAATAAATAAATAAATAAATAAATAAATAAAAAAGAAGAGCTGGGCCAACACCTCTCCTTCTCCTTGCAGGATTATGTGTCTTTCGCCATATTTATAGCGTGTTATCATTGTGGTGTTCTTATTTCTGTGGGTGCCTGGTGTTAACTGGTTGTTTTCTTAGGGTTCTTCAGGAAAACAGAACTGATAGGATACGTGTGTATACCTACATGTGCATGTATGTTTATGAGTGTATGTATACATGTATGCATGTATGTATCTACTTTAAGATTGTCTCATGAGCTTGAAGGGTCTGGCAAGTCTGAAATTTGGAGGACAGACCAGTAGACTGACAATTCAGGTAAGAGTTGACATTGCAGTCTTGAGTCTGAAATCTACAGGACAGGTCAGCATTCTGGAAACTCAGCCGGAAATTCTGTTAGTCTTGACGTAAAATTCCTCCTCTCCAGGAAACAGTTTTTGTTCTTAAGGTCTTCAGCATTGGGATAAAGCGCACCCACACTGTAAAGAGTAATCTGCTTTACTTAAAGACATTGTTTGCAAAAGTTCAGCACTTTTATGAATTACCTTCACAGCAACATCTAGACTAGAGTTTGAGCAACTGGCCCACAGCCTACCCAAGTTGACATGCAGAATTCACCCCCACTGTGGTCCTCTCAGCATGGATGTTGCACTCTTAGATGTCCTCATGTTTCTCCGGCCTTTAGAACAGTAGTCTAACACGTTATCTGGTAGGTGAACCGCAAAGGAAATGGTTCCATGGAAGAGGGTGCGGTGATTTGGCAAAGAGGGCCTGCTCAGGGAAAGCTTATTCAGGGAATGACATGTGGGTTAATTGCTCCATCGGTGACCTTTACCGAACTGAAAGAGAAGCAAGCATAGGAAATTCATAAACAGGAAATGAACCGTGGTCCAGAGTGGATTTTGCATTTGAGTCAGTTGTTATGTTCTGGGTTGAAAGTACTTAATTCCTTCCCATAGGAGCAAACAGTTATCTTAATAAAATTAGAGGGGGAAACCAGGGGTGATAGGTGACATGAAGGGGAAAGAATTTCTATAATTTCATGATATTTAGTTCTCGCAACTTTGATCTTCCTTTTGAAAAACAAATAGGTGGAATTGAATAATTGAATAACTTAACTATAAACATGTAAGACTCTCTAGTTGCTGATAAGAAAGAAAAATATCTACTTTTATTTGGTTTTGGCGGAGGTGTTTATGTGTGAGAATAGACTTCCCATAAAATGTACTGTATGCACATTTTGATAAAAATCATAGTCATCTTGGAAGGGTTTCTGGGTTTCTTCAGAAGGGGACTAGCTAATGCCAGCTACTTAATCCTTCCCTATTAGCTAGGGAGATAAAAGGGTGCAGTTGTTAAATGCGTGGACTCTAGAGTTCAGCCAGTCTAAGCTCTGTGATCTTGAACGAGCTACCTCACCATTTGGACTCGTTTTGCTCCTCTGCAAACAGGGGATGATAACAGAGCCTACCCTACAGGCTTGCTAGGGAGATTAAATGAAATGATATATATGATATATGTGAGGGACTTAGCACATGCCTGGCAGGAAGTGAGCACCCTCTGTGGGCTAGCACCGTAAGCACTAATGTTATGTGTAGGTGCCAAGAGCTGCAGGAAGTTCTACTTGAATAGTCAGTCCCACCTGGTCTGTGGTCAGCAGGCATATGCTGGAACTCAACTGTTTCCCTTTGTTCTCAACACAAAACTGGATTGTGTATTCAGGAACATGTATTGGAAGAATTGTAGAGCAACTTGTTTTTTCTCGCTGGATTATGAGCTGAAGTTATAACACCTCCCTTTCTTAAGTAGCTTATATCAGCCCATTGATGCTCAACCTGGCATTCGTGGGTCATTCCATGACCATAACTTCCCCACACAGCCTGATTGCCTCTGCTCCCTTCCACATCACGTGGTTCTAGCTGACCACCATGATGGCCACTACAGCCTTGTATCAGTCACCCTTGGCTGCATCTAGCTCCCTTATGGCTGGAAATAGGAACTATGTTTTGGGTAGCTTTATATCCCCAACAATGTCCAGCAGAGTGCCTGGCAAGTGAAATTTCAAAAATATTTGTTGGATGAAGAATGAGGAAGCTGATTAATGTTTGTGGAAGAACTCATTCAGTGGGTCAAATCATGGGCTGAGTTGTGAGTTCCTCTGTCCTGACCTCACTAGTCATTTTTCCATTCTTCTTCCCTCTTACAGGAAGGAACTCCAAGATGAAAATGAAACAGGCAAGCACATGATGGGGCTTTTTTTCAGTTGGTGGAAACATGCATAAAGATTTGCTTGGTTCCTTTATTTAATGACTCATAAGTTGCATTTGTGAAATGTTTTAAGCCAAGAAGTATCTCATACACTTGTGTTTCTCCACTTGCTAGCACATAGTAGGTACTTAATAAATATTTCAGAATGAACAAATGAACAAATGGCCTTTTTCATATTCTCCTGCTGACTCTGGAACATTCCTTTTCCCACCAAGAGAAGAAAGTCAATAGCACGAGGCTCCTCTCAATTCTTTGTCTGCAAAATGGAGATGAGAATGTTTATGAGGCAGAGTGGTTGTAGGATTTAGACACACAACAGAAGTCACAGTCAGGCATTAGGGGTGGTTGTTTAGCAGGAGCTGTTGTAATTGTGGGTAGAAGTCATTTTGCACAGTTCTAGCAGTTTAAAAATCCTTTGCATGCTTCCTCTCAAGAGCACTTTCTCAGACTATAAGCAGAGAGGAAGGTTGAGAGATTTCTGTCAGATGAGGAATGGGATCAGTGGAGAAGTGTGGGAGTGGAAATTTTAGGACAGCTTCTAGGATACATTAGGATCAGACCTGATGAAGGGCTCTGCAAGCCAAATGGAAAGACCACAGTCAGATCTAATTAGCGCAGGCTCTGACATGAGCTGATTAGAGTCAGGCTGAAGTTTAAAAAAGGAAGCCAGTGGGGCGAAGGGAATGCCCACTCAAGTGGAAAAGTTAATGCTTAGTAGAGTGAGGGTGATGACTCAAGGCTTTGCTATGCTGAGGTCTTGAAAGAATGAGGTGGTTAGTCTCACAGCCAGCCATGTGCTGGGAGCCTCAGCAATGTGACATTCAGTTGAACAAAACCCACCACCTCCCACATTCCACAGCAGCAGAGAGAAAGCGGGGGCCTGGCTTCAAGTATGGTCGCTCTTGTGAGACTACTTTGCTTCAAAATCTGGTCCTGCCACTTCTAACTGGTGACTTCTCTGTTTCCCTAGCTGTGAAAGGGGGATGAAAATAATTACATATGCTCCTAAGGTTAAAGATCAGATGATATAATAGGAGATATATATATATATATGTGTGTGTGTGTTTTGTGTATACATGTATATATACATATATATAGTCTCTGCCCCAGTTCCTGTCATAGAACTCCTAAAACCCTTGTAATTTCTTTTTTTTTTTAAAGATTTATTTATGCAATCAAGAACTGGGGTACAGGCCAGAGGTGTGGGGGGTGAGAGGATTTACCAGAGACAGAGTGGGGAACAGAACAAGCGGATTGACTGAAATTCACTGCTGAGGGGAGCAGTGGGAGAAACAGGAGAGGTCTGCTGCACCATGTGGGTAGCTCCCTGACCGGGGATCGAACTCATGCTGCAGAGGCTGCAGATAACTTCACAGGTTGTGTCTTAACCCCTTGCACCACCAGGGAGACCCAATTTCTTGTAATTTCTTGCATAAGAACTCAGGGTCATCTCTTGCTCTAATATTTGGTCTTTGAGCCCTTCCCTGACGCAGAGCCAGAGTCCTTGCATATCCCCAAGCGATAAGAGCACTAAGAACATCTATTGTTCTAGTGAGGCTACTCTGGGTGACTTCTGCACAGGGCCGGGTCACCAAAAGTCTTAACCATGATTAGACGCTTGAAATTTTCAACCTCTTTCCATTCCTTTGAGAAAGACTGGAAACAATGTTAATCATTGACATCCCTATGTGATGAAGCCGCAGTAAAAATCTGAGTAGTAGGGAATTCAGAGAGCTTCCCAAACAGGGAAGATGGTGCACCCCAACTTTGTAGAAACAGAAGCTCCTGCACTCAGGACTGCCCAAGGCCTCACCCTCTGTATCTCTTCATCTGACTCTTTGTGTCCTTTGCCATAGCCTTTCATAAGCTGATAAGCATAAGTAACTGGTCTACTGCGTTTGGTCAGTTGAAAGCACAGGCAACAAGCTGCACTTGTGATTGGTATCTGAAGTGGGGCGAGGGCAGTCTTGTGGGACTGAGCCCTTAACCTGTGGGATCTACACTATCTCCAGTAGCTGGAGCCAGATTTGAGGTAACTTGTAGAACACCCAGTTGGTGTTGCAGAAAATTGCTTGGTGGGGGACCTCCCCTCCCCGATAAATCTGGTTGCAGAAGTGTTGTGAGCTCTCTGTGTTGTAGGAAAGGGGACACACATGGGAAAGCTATGTGTTTTTCCCTAAAAATAGATGAGCTCATGCATGCAAAGCATTTTGTGTTGAAACATTAACATTTCTTTTGGTAGCTATTTGGGGATTTAGAGGCCCAATAAAAGCCCCTGCTCTTTGGACTTGCTCCAAGGAACTTTTAAGCACTGGCTAGATCGGCACTCACCCAGCTAGTAGGTCTACCTCCTAGTCTCTGACACAGAATGTGAACCTTGTCTCCTCAGAAAAGTTGTGCCAGGAGTAAAAGCAACTCCTCTCTGCTGGCCAGAGAAAATATTCATTTACTCATTGCCTTGTACTGAGGCCTATTGGGGCTCATGTTTAAGCAGTGAAGATGCTCAGGCTTTTGCACCATTGGCCTCTGTGGCTTTCGCCTGCGGCCTTGAATGCAGAAGGAACTTGGCTTTGGGCACTCATGCTTGATGGTGGACACCTGGGGTATGTTGTGGGCATGCGTAAGTGGGGCACACCTGAGCTGAGAGACTGAGGATATAAGTGCAGCAGAGAGCAGTGGAAGTCTGCCAGAGAGACCATGAGAGAACGCCAGAGAGCTCAGGGTAGGTAAAGATTCGCTGGAGGCTGGAAGGCCCACCAGCTTCTGGCTCCCCTGCCTGCCTGCCCCGCGCCTGGTTGCCACACTACAAGCGAAGATCATTAAAAGTCTGAAAAAGCCACTGAGGGCACCAGGACTGTCTTTTGTCCTCTGCCTGGACCCATAGAGAACCTGTCCTGTGCGTTGCTGGCACCACAGGTCTCATCACATGCAGATGCAGCAGGGTCTTCAGATCTAAAATGCCAGGTTTATATCAGGGCGCCAATGCCAGGATGAGCTTAGATGCATCCCTTGTTTTCTTTGAGTCTTAGTATCCTTATTTATAAAATGGTGATGGCTGCATGTCAAAGGTTTGTTTCACTATCTTTGCAACAAGTAGGAGCCACAGAAGCCCATGGGTTACCTTGATCTGCAGGAGTTGGTGAGGGAGAGATAGAGGGTCAGATATTTTCATGAATCTTAGTTCCTCCTTCGCTAACCCCTGTTGAACTTGGGATGGGTAAACAAACTGCCATTCAGTTTGGAACTCTGTGGTGCAGGAGGCTTCAGGTGGGGAAGGTGAATGGGGAAATGGACACTTGTGGTTGGTCCTCAGGAGTAAATAGTCTTTGTTTTTTTTTTTTTAAGATTTATTTATGGATACAAGAGCTGGGGTACAGGCCAGAGGGGTGTGTGTGTGTTGGTGGGAGGGGTATGAGAGGATTCGCCAGAGACAGAGTAGGGAACAGAAGAGGCAGATTCACTGAAGTACACTGCTGAGGGGAGAGCAGGCGAGACAGGATAGGTCTGCTGCACCATGTGGGTTGCTCCTTGGCCCTCGTGCTGCAGAGGCTGCAGATTGCTTCATAGTGTGGTGCTTAACCCCTTGCGCCATCAGGGAGGCCCAGTAAATGGTCTTTGAATGAACAAAAAAATGTTCTTTGAATGGTACCTGTTCTATAGATATTTCTAATTGATCGATAATTCTTATTTTGTATTTACAGATGAGAAAAAGAAAACAAAGAAAGTTGATAATGAACTCAACCCTGTCTGGAATGAGGTGACTTCATTGTTTTTTAACTTTGTTTAAGTGTTTTTTTAAGTAAAACTGTTGTTTCAGTAGATAAACTGCATCTGATGGTCTCAGCTTTGGTCAGAGGTTGGCTCTTCCCTTAGGGGGAGAAGCTGTGCATTTCAGCCCCACCCCATCCCTTTGTGCTCACCCAGAGGAGAGCAGTTCAGGAAGACACAATACCATGACGTGTCCTGTGCAGGGTGGTGTGATTCACAGAGCCTGGACAGAAGTAGGGATCTGTGGGTTCCAGCCCGGAGCTGGCTGTACCACTTGGTTAGGCTATGCTGCATATCTGGGGCACATCTGTAGAGCCAGGGGAGGGACTAGATCCTTTCAGGAGTCCCCCCGGGGGGAAGCTCCACAACTAAAGATATATCTGCAGGCAGCTCCTCAGGAGTGCTTATGTGACACTGTGTGTCTGTCTAAGTAATGACATTTACTGTTTTTTGTGTAAATAAAAATAATATATACTTAACATGGAAATTTTGGAAACCTCAGATTAGTGTAAAAAATTACCTTTGGTTCCACTATCCAGTGGCAACAACTGTTAACACTTGGGATGTATAATAAATGCTTTTTAAGTTAACATATTTAATAAAATGAGCAATTTAGCATCATATGACAAATATGAATTGCAAATAGGAAATTTTCTATTATTTCCATATTAATGTCATATCCTGAGCCTATGTCATATCATTCCATTCAAAAATATTTTTAATGACTATGTCATATTCTATTGAAGAGATATCATTTATTTACTTCCTTCCCCCACTGTTGACTTTATATCTATTTTATAAATGGTTTAGTAGTGTTTAATTCAGATATGTGAAAATTTTAATTATTTCTACCGAGTAGGATTTTCCTATCCTGACTAGTTTTTTTAAAAGTTAGTCATCAGCCTCATTGTTTTTTCCCAAGGTGGGTCCAACCTCCCTGGGTAAACACAGTGATAAAAGTCTTTGTTGTTTTCACTAAGTCTCTAGGCTGTGAAGATGGTCCCCTCTACTGACTGCTGCAAATGTTTTCTCCCCCTCATTAGTTTTACTAGCTTTTCTTAGTGCCCTTCTGAAGACCCTACAGATCTCACGCAGGTTGGAGGGAGTTCTACTTCTCTGCAATTTCACTGCAGTTCATGACATGAGTAGCTGATTACCTGGTCTTTGAGAGCAAGAGGCTCATCTGGTTGGAACCTGTGGAATCCAAGCCCCTCACACAGGCTCCAGGAAAATCAAGCAGATGAAAAACTCATATCTGTGTGCGCTTAGTGCTTCAGGTTTTGAATAGTCTTAACAGGCCTCTTTATACTTTATACTTTTTATACTTAACAGGTGAGCCCAAATGGCCAGTGTTAGAAAGGGGTGTGATCAGGTCAGGGCCTCTCCTCAGGGCATTATCTTATTTTATTTTCCAACATTTATTCCCTCCCCTCCATTGCCAATTTATTTATCAAGTAAACACTCCAGTTGTAGTTTTATAACTGAAACCAAACCTAAATGAAATGATAATGCCCAATCCACTGGTGTCCGTGGGTGTGTTCTGACGTGAGCTGTGAGGTGCCTTCTCAGTCCATCCCCATCCAGTGACAAGGAGAAACATCAATTTCATCAATAGACGCTGCTTTGTTTAATTCATTTATTACAGAACCAATCGGAGGCATCATCACGCCAATTGGTGTCATGCTGATTTTTTAAAAGATTTATTTATTTATTTATACAAGAACCGGGGTACAGGCCAGATGAAGGGAGGGTGCGAGGATTCTCCAGAGACAGAGTAGGGAACAGAACAGGCAGACTGACTGAAGTACACTGCTGAGAGGAGCAGCAGGCACGACAGGTCTGCAGCGCCATGTGGGACCCTTGCCGGCCAGCCAGGATCGAACCGGTGCTGCAGAGGCTGAGGACAGCTTCACAGTGCTGCGCTCAACTGCCTGTGCCACCAGGGGAGGCCCTGATTTTTTTTTTTTACATTTGCCATAAAGCAACAATTTATTTGATTAAGATACAAGTATCATGTGACAATAGCACTGACCACAGTGGGACTTAAAATTGGGGTTGATGTATTTTAGAACTTGTTTCTTAGATGATTCATCTCTTTGTTTGAGAACAATATGATTAGGAAGAACAAGTAATTTTAAAATAACCATTGAAGAAAGCATTTTACACACACATTTCATTTTATTCTTGCAGCAGTTATGGTAGGTGTTAAGTCAGTTCTCTGACTGTGAGACAAGGGTCTGGTGACTGGTCTAAAGCTACAGAGCCTAGAAAATGGGAAACCAGATGTTCCAGCCCCTTTGAGTCTAATCTGGTTTGCTCTTCACCAACCCTCTGATTCAGAATGTAATCATTTCTATCTATAATTCATAAGATAGTCATTGGTACAGATGTTTAGTATCCATTCATCTTAATATCAGCCCTTTAACAGTCTTGTTTTTACATCCTTTTTGTGGACAGATTTTGGAGTTTGATTTGAGGGGTTTTCCACTGGACATTTCATCTTCCCTTGGGATTGTTGTGAAAGATTTTGAGACAATTGGACAAAATAAGTAAGTTGATTTGCTCTTTACCACTTTGCACAGTATCTCATTATTGTTGATTTTGTCAAAGAAACATCTCTAATGACATTTTATAATCCTTTTAATATAATTATGTTTTAACTCCTTGCCTACCCCTCTCCTAACTTATGAGCCTATACTAGACATGGCTAATCAATCAAGATGTTTCCCCCAAACTATACTCCTAGGAGTTTGCAAACATTAAGCCCCCACTAGTCTATTCAATTTGGCACTTAACAGGCAAATCTATTTACTCTCTTGAAATTTCTTTGTTAACTGCATATATTTACTTCCCACCTCTGTTGGCTTATCTGAACTATGGATATATTGGACACAAGCAAAATAATTTCTTCTTTCAATTATGTAGGACCCATACACATCTCATTCAACTTCTGCTTTCTGCCATTTTCATTTTAATGTCTCACTAGCCTTTTAAGTCCATTAGCTATGAACAAGATCCTTTCCTTGTCTTACTATTTCAAATGGGGAAAAATCATGGTGATGCCAAATGTTGTCCCCAGGGTAAAGGTGCAGGACTTCCCAAAACAGGTACCCAGAGGACAGAATGGCCTCAGTAAATTCATCCCAGTCCTTGATCTGGACTTGAGCCTTGTAATCTTACAACCCAATCTTTGGTCACGGATTCAAACTAACCAAGCTCACAAGAATACTCACTTATTATTTTCCAATGGAAATAAATGTCTGATTGGAGGACATTCTCTGATCAATGCATCTTCCTTCATGTTATACTACATGGGAAGCCAAATTACTCTCTGTCCTTGATTGTAAGCTATCATTGGCTGTAAGATGTGCTATTAACTTAAAAAAGGTTTGTGGAGGAGGGAAGGATTCTGTATTTAATGCCCACATCAACTGTAAGAAGCATCCCAGTTTTTAGCTATGTCAATACAAAGGAGGTCCAGTGGATTTAGTGGAGGGTTATTAAGTGCTTTCGTGCTAGGCATGGTATGGTGACATACATTTGAAGATGTGTGAATGTATATTCCTAAAACACATACAGCAAGATAAACCAATGTTACCTTAATAAAAAACAGAAAAGCAATTGAAAACCAAAAATCATCCAATGTGTGTCTTAGCCATAGTCAGAAGGCTGCAATGAGAACAATACCTTTGAATGAATTAGTTGAGGTAGGGTGACCATAGAACCTGATTTGCTTGGGACAGTCTTGGCTTATTGTCCCAGCATGATTAATAATGTCCCTTTTGCTGTCAACAGTGGCTTGGTTTGGACAGTAAACTTAAGGGTCATGCTAGCCGTTGGAGTCTTCTCTTAACACTGTGAGGTAGGAGAGCCTGGACAGACATGTACCCGAGACAATGCTTTGATAGGTATTGCCCGTGTTCACCTGTGACGAGAACCATTTTTCCGTGTTCCATTGCTGACCAATGCCCCTTGTGACTGATGAATTTTCCCCCTTAAACTATATAAATTCATTCTGGCAGCTTCTCCTCCCCTCTTGGACTAGAAAACATTCAAGCTTCTTAAGATGATATTGCCTCTCTTAACTTTGAACCAATTATGTGATTATCTACCTCTCACTCCCGTTCCCATGAACAGTTTGGAAATCTCTGGATTTCCTTCCTTTTACAGCCTAATCTGTTGCCACAACTTACATCGTCTTCCATCCTATTGAGACACAGGGCAAGCTAGAGTTATTAGGCAGTTTTAGGGACAGTGCAGGAGGGGATCTCTGAAGAATTTAGGGAGGCTTCAGAGATAAGGACAACCAAGGGAATGTAACCAATTCCACTGGGAAAAACAAACATCTCAGGACCAAGGACAACACTGTTAACGCTGGTCCTGTTTTCCTTCAGGTGGTAAAGGGAGGCGGAGATTGGAGAAATGGGAGAGTGGTTTAATTTATGGACAACTTAGAAGGGCACCTGTTTAACTTCAATGCAGGGATGTCCATCCAGAGGACTGGGCCATAAAGATAAAGATGCAACAAATGGGGAAAGACAGACCTGTTAGATAAGGAATGTGAAGATCCCCCACTCAGTAGCAAATTAAGTGAGACAGCCGAGAACTAACCAATCACAAAGAGACTGATGGAGCTTTAGAATAATTAGGGAAAGAAGGTATATATTCCCTGAGACACGACCCCACTTTGGCTTCCTTGCCCCTCCTGGGAGTCCCACTTTATTTCTGTTCTTTTTCTCCTCAATAAACTTTTTCTTTCTCTAAACAAACCTGCCTCTTCTCACTTGCTTGCCTGAGCATCTGCGAAGTTCCTGCTGCGGCTTCGTGAGACACCAACCCGTGGGGGTCTAGTGGCTGGGGCTCAGCACTGCCCCTGCAGCCTGGGATCCGTTCCTGGCTGGGAGACTAGGCCTGACAATTCCGGTATCACTATTGTCAGTGCCACATGTTTACTGCCTTTGGCCACAGCCACCAGCCTGGTTCAGGCCTTTAATTTTTGCCTCATCTGTTAACATGCTTATGAGTCTGGTAGCTAGCCTTGGAGCTGCCATCCATTTTCAAAAAAGGCCTCACTTTCCTGAAGGTCCTTTGCTTGTTAACTTTGCAGGGATACTGACATTGAGACCAAGGTTGCTAAGAATGGGGTTGGGCATCTTAGGCCTTGTGGCAGGGTCCTCAGGGAGGTCTGTTAAATTGGGAGATTGGTTCTCTGTGCTGCACATTTGCCTGCATAGTTGTTCACTGTCTTCCAGTGAAAGGCTGACCCTGAGTCTGCTTTGGAATGAATAGTCAAGGTGGCGACACCCCTCTCTGGCCTGAGCTTTCACTGTACTAAGTGGTGTGCTTTTCTGCAGCAGCTGAGAGTCACAATCTTTGGCCTTGATTCCACCAACTGCACAATGCATAGACCTTGTTCAGGGTGCCCAGACCTCACAGGAAAAAGGAATTAAACCCATCTGGGAATAAGCTGTTTGCCCAGAATACTGATGTGTTTTGGCACCAAATTTTTCTGTTGCATTTCTACTGAAGAGTTTGTTTGAGGATCTGCTTGCTGCTCATTGTAGGAATGTTTCCTTTACCTGGAGGTGCAAGATGGGGACAGGATTTTTCTGCCAGCTTAAGGAATGTCCTACCTGTTGACTTCCATGTTGCCATGGAGACTGGTTGTGTAAATAGGGCTCTCACTCTGCATCTGCTGCTCTGGGGCCTGAATGCAAACAGCCCCTGGCTGCCTGGCTTTGAATGTGTACTGTGACCACACCCACAGCAGCTGGATGTTGGGGGGTGGGGTGCTCAGCATGCATAGCATGGGCAAGTCAGCAACCACCCCAACATCCTCAGGGCAGACCCTGTTCTCCCTCACTTTGTAGTCCTCTAACCAGCCTTCCAGACTGAGTGTGAGAGAAAAGCCACAGGAGCCTCTTGGTCACATGATGAACATGAAATGTTATTTTTAGCTACAGTGTCTGAGTGGCAGGGTTTTCCCAGTGACTGAAGAATGAGAGTCCCCTTTGCAGACAAGCAATTTGGTCATCACAGCTAGGACCAGGGAATGCCAAGGGCTATACTCAGGCCTTTTAATGCATTATCCCACTTAATCTAGACCAACATCCTACAAGCTGGTCCTGTTTTCCTCTGAGAGGTTTAGCAATCTGCTCTAGGTCACACAGCAGGTATGTGTCTGAATCAGCTTTTACAAACAAGGCCTGTATTCTTTTTTTTTTTTTTTTTAATATTTATTTATTTATACAAGCACTGGGTACAGTCAGAAGCGCAGGACGGTGAGAGAATTCACCAGAGCCAGAGCAGGGAGCAGAGCAGGCAGAAGGACCGAAGCACACTGCGGAGGGGAGCAGCGGGCGTCAGGAGAGGTCTGCGCGCCATGTGGGACCCTCCTCTGGTGGCTGGGGAGCAGCCAGGGATCGAACCAGTGCTGCAGAGGCTGCAGGCAGCTTCACAACCCAGAGCTCAACCGCTGCGCCACCTGGGAGGCCCAAGGCCTGTATTCTTGACTTTTATGTTATATTGTAAATTTCTGACCTCCTATCAGAACTAAAAGACAGGTGGAATTACTGATCATCTTTTGGCTACAATAGAAAGTATTTTTCTAATTAAAACACACAACAATATGGAAGCCCATTATCAGAATATTAGTAGCCTTTCCTAGGTAACTGTTTTAAGTAGGCATTTTTATACTGTTGAATAGTAAGTCATTTATGCTTATGCTCTACAATGGACAGGATAGGTTAAGAAAGAACACCTCATCTCATTTGATCTTCACAAAGAGAGGTGGAGATGAGACTTGACACTCAAAGGGATTGAAGCTGGGACCCTGGTCCCTTGGTATCCTGGCCCTGCTGTCACTCCACCTAAGGGATCATCTTCAAGGGCCTGGAAATGTAGGAATGGAAGATACTCATGAGTTTCAGATGAGCGTGTGTGGGTATGTGTGTGTGCAAGTGTGTGTGCTGACATGCACACACACAGGTGCCAAGAATGGGTGGAAAAAAGATACTAATCAGGGTTTCCACATTTTGCCGTTCCTTCTGTATGAATGTTCCTTTCCTCAAATTGTTACAGGGCAGGGAGAGGGGCACCCCCAACCCTGCAAACCTGCCTGTTCTAAATAAGTTCTGCCATCCGCCGCATCAATGGCTCTCCATCCTGCGTCCTTCCTTCTTCAGTCCCTTTTGCAGATGCTTCTCCCTGCTCATCTTCGCCTTCCTTTGGGTAGGGCAAGAAACCTGGAACCTCCCCTTTTCCTGGGGACCACCCCATTACAAAACCCCCAGATGTAAAATACTGTTCTTTAGTCTCGGCCTCTCTGGCAACAGAAGCTAGAGCAGCCCTGCCTTCGCTCTGCCTCATTGCCTTGTTTCATGGCCTCAGCCCATCTGGTGAGGGAGTTTTTGGCTGTGGGAATGGGAGAGGGAGCCCATCTGGAGATGTGGGCAATTGGGTTGGGTTTTAGACAAGTACTCAAGGATGTGTATATGTCCATTCATCTGCTTCATCAAGCTCCGCATTCACCATCACCTGAAATATCCTTAGCAATTTATTTATCCATTCAGCCTCCCCTACCTGACAGGAGCTCCACATCTGTCTTGTTCGACACTCCAACACCTGCTGTCAGCACAGTGCCTGGCACACAGTAGGTTCTCAAGAAATATTTGTCGAATATTTTTTGACTCTTCAGCTGAGTGCTGACCAATGAGGAAAGTACGAAGGCAGGGAAAGAACCATCTGGAAGCAGCTCACAAACCTGTTTTTGGAGCACACACAGCGCTAGGAATAGTTTACCTTCCCAAGGTCTGAGTGAAAGAAACCTTGTAACTAATGGGGCATTGAGTGGAGGACTAAAAATGACTTAATGTGGAGAAAAACAGACGTGGGTGTTCCTAGATGATGTATTTGTAGACATGAACAGAGAAAAAAGTATTCTAATTATCTCCCATAGGTCAGGACAGTATAGGAATGCTTGAGTATGCTAAGTAGAGACATGGAAGATATATTAAAAAAAACACACTGAACTTCTAAAGATGCAAATTACAATGTCTGAGATAAAGTGACCATAATTACGTCTCTAAGAGTTTGCATTTCTAGCATTCTTATTTTCCTCTCCATATGTGAATCCAAAGCCAGCACCACACAAAGACAGAGCAAAGTTGAAACTTCAGATGCACATACATCGCTATGCAAGGCATCTGTTTTGCTGTAGTCTGAGTAAGAAGTAGATGCCTGGGACCTGCTGCTCCCCCAGGGGGAATTTTACCCAAGTTCTTGCATAAGAGCAGTGTGAGCAGCGGGCAGATAAGAATCACAAGGTCAGCTGGGTCTTGCGTTCTTGTTGAGATATCTCTTGGCAAGTTTCTTCATCTCTAAAATGGGAGCTCTAAAATTTTTTCAGTAAATGGTAAGGATATGGTAGTTTCATATCATTCAGGAAAAAACTACTTTAGTTTCCTGAAGAACAGCATAATAGCTAGTATCAGTCATGGGCTTATCATGTGGCAGGCATTGTGCTAAGACAATTCCACATATAATCACAACTGTTCTTTCTAATGACCTGAGTCAGCCAGGCTTACCCCCTAGTTAGAGATGAGAAAAACGTGGCTCAGAGGGGATCAGTAAATTGCTTGAAGTCACCTAGTTCTTTAGGTGGAAACCCTAGGATTTAACCTACTTTTGTTAAAACCCTCTTAAATTGCGCCAAAACCTTTCTTCCAAGGTTTATTCCGTGTGTGTGTGTGTGTGTGTGCGTGTGTGTGTGTTGGGCTGAGGACTAGAGTGTCAGGATATGAAAGTGAGAGAACAGCTTCACACACACACCGAAGTCGGTACTGGGATCTCTAGAATTAGAAAAAGAGAAAGGATAACCTTAGGTTGTGAAATATACAAACTCCCTAGGCAAAGGGGTTTTTAAATTAAAGATTGGGGTTAGGAGTGAAATTATTCTGGCAAGGCAATGTGTAGTATCACTTATGAGAAATTTTCATTTCCTGTATACGAAAGACCTTATCTTCAAGCTTTCCATGCTGTCACCTCTCCTAGCGACGGGCCTATGCCACGAGGAAACAGGACATGCATGGGGTGTCTGGTGGTCCCAGGGACTTTCCATCGTCCCCTGGAGGGATGGGCAGCCTCAGGGTTGAGGTGGACTTTCCAACAGGAGTAGCTGCTCAGGCTGTAAAAATTGAGACCCAAAGCGTATGTAACTGTGGAACAGGTCTGTTTTGACTTTGCTTTAATTCCTTATTTCCAATAGAGCAGCAAAACTATGAAAAGATCAGAGCTGGTTTGGACCGGCTGTCTCCGGATGCTGGAGAGGCTGAACCCCACTGTGCAGGGAGGCCAATTAAGTGGCTGCCACTGTCCTGCTGGGGTCCGTTAAGATCTGTGAGTAGGTGAAGGTGGGTCACAGCCTTGGAGAGAGACACCCAGAGAGACTGAAAAAGAACAGCGCTTTATAATGACAAGAGCTGTAATTATCTTCTAATTGCACTTGGAGGACTATTTCTTAGGAGGGGAATCTTTATAACGTGTCATTTGTAAAGTCATTGGACTATCCGCACAGATGTATCAACTAATCTGTCTACCTCCTGGGTGTCAGTCACTGCTCTAGGCTTGCCTTTCATGGAGTTTGCATCTAAGTTTTGAGGGAACAGATAATAAACACAAATACACCGATAGTTTATAAGATGGTATAATTATGAGGAAGAAAAAATAAAGTGGAGGGAAAGGAGAGAAAATGTTGCAGTGAAGTGTGTGTGTGTGTGTGTTCATTTACATAGGGTTTTTACATAAGGATTTGTTTTGGTGTCTTTTTGTAATGAGCATGGTCACTTTAAAAATTTCATTCAGATTGCAATAAGTTGGATTATATGAAAATCCAGTTACAGTTGAATATAGCTGGTCTACGTGGAGCTGGTCTAACCCTAAAAATAAAAATTGCTTCCCAGACAGATTCATGATAGATAGCATAGCAGGTGGGGAGGGAACTGTTTGTTGTACATAAGAAGAAGAACTGGTTTTAAGAAGTTTGCGCAGTGATGGTATAGAAATGGCTGTGGGTAGCAGCAAGGATTCTTATCTGTTCATTCATTCCTGTCTACCCAGAGCCCAGCCCAGGTAAGCTCATCTTCCTGTGATTTAGGCCATGCATGAGCAGACCACCTTTCCCTACAAGTTCTGACCTGGAGTCTTGTCCTTGTGTGTTATTGGATCCCTTTTTCTAGAGGAGGGCCTGAAATAATAATAAAAAGTGGCTGTTAGGCACTTAGCATAGCATCCTTTCAATCCTAACAGCAATACTTCTAAGTAGGAGTTGTCATTATCACCATTTTGCAGATGAGGAAACTGAGGCTCAGACAAGTTAAGTAAGAAGTTATGTAGCCTGTGGTAAAAGAATCCAAATTAACCAGCGCTGTCTAGCTCCAAGTTCTTGCTCACTGTGTTATGCCGGCCCTTACCTTATAAGAGCCAACTGATGCATGAATGAGTGAGTTGATGAGCGAATAAATGAAAACTCTTGTCTTGATTCTAATGCATGAGAGTAGGCAGAGACAGGGTCTGAGTGTTCTGCTGAACTGTCCAAGCACCATGTCTGTCACATTTTTGATGGCTGAATGAACCAAACAATTGGTCACATGCAGATAGCAAAATAATACGATATAGTCATTGAAGAAATAATTACTGAGCATCTCCAGTATGCCAGGCATTAAGCTGGTTAACAAACCCCTTGCAGCCTCAAGTGCTTCACCTACCAGAGGGACTTTGGTGAGGAGGCCTGGGCTTCCACTCAGCTTCCCCCCTCACTAAGTGATGCAGCAGGGATGGGAGGGGAGGGAGGGCCTGACAAAAAGGAGCTGTTACTGACCAGGAGTCTATAAATCCTGCCATAGCCTCCAGGCTTGCCCAGTGATTCCAAAACCCAGGAGTAGAGCAATTTAGAAGTGCAGAGACTCCGCCCTACCCCACGATGCTTGTGCACATCCAGGTTGGGGACCATCATGTGGACCCGCATTTTTACATTTTCTAAAACCTCTTTTGCTGAACAGGATCAAAGCACTGAGACCTTTCTCCTGACAATTCTGGTCTGAAGTAAGGAGAAGAGACCATGGGTTGGGGCAGATGGCTAGCCTGCTGAGATTAATAGAGTGTTGCTTACTACTTTGTTCTATTAAATAATTGATTGCTACTGCCACTTCTCAAATGCAAACCTGTATTATTATCATACTGAATGTATTTTTAAAAACAGGCAAGCCCCCTCTCCTTCAATGTGTCTTTGCCAGCTGCCTTCCCTACTGCTCTCAGTCCTCTGCCCTTCCTCCTCCTTCCCGGTGCCCCTGTAAGGATCACTCTGAGAAACCATTATTTCTCAAAATTTCTAGGTGTAAGAATGAACTAATGTCTGGCTCAGGGCCCCAAGAATCTGTTATAGGACAGGGAGAGGGTCAGCCCAAACCCTGCAAACCTGCCTATTCTACATGGGTTCTGCCATCCGCCGCATCAACACAAAACATAGGAGACTTTAATGGGAAGGAACTTTAATAAAACTAGGAAACAATACAGGAAAGGCAAAGAGTCTAGTTTCTAAATGAAGCATCCAGAGTTACCCGTCCCCTCGTGGGTAAAAGTCCATCCAAATGGGATTGGCCCAGAACAAGGCCCCAAAGCCTGCCACAAGTCTAAAGCATCTTCCTGTGGGGACCCACAGAAAAGGGTCACAAACAACCGGACAAGCCCGGAAGGAAAAGAGCAAAATCAACATCAAGATAAAAACTGCCATTGTCACCTCCCCACAGGTCTCACCCACATCTGTGTCACCCAGTCCACGACCAAAAGACAAGCGCAGTTTCTTTACGTGTCTCTAGGATCCATGCGTCTCCTCCAGGTCTCCTGGCTCCATCCTGCTTCCTTCCTTCCTCAGTCTCTTCTCCAGCTTCCCCTCTTCCTGCTCAGCTCCACCCTTCCTTGGGTGGGGCAGGGAACCTGGAACCTCCCCCTTTCCTGGGGACCACCCTGTTACAAATCCACTGCAGGGAGAGCTGGGGAGGCCAATTCTAAGATTCAGGGTGTGAGCTAATCCAGGTGCTTGGGTGTGCCATTTGGGTGACTCAGGAGGGTTCCCCACTGGTGCAACTGGACAGAAGATGGGAATAGGGTATGCTCTTTGAGGTATTTTTTTTTTTTTCTTTCTAAGGGCCTCCTCTAATAAAATTCGCTGCCCCTGCCTCTCCCACCATCTGCTTGAGAACAAGGTGCCAGTTTGGCCCTCCCACCTTTAGGTTATGAGCCAGAGGAGGAGAGGACCCTGGGTCAGGGGAAAGAAAAGTGTGGGCAAGAGATCCTGGGCCCCCCGAGAACCCCTCACACATCACACAAGCCTGACCAAAATAAAATAAATCTCAGTTGGCTCTAAACAGTGCTTCCAACCAAGGGTCCTTTGGGTTTTTTACAGGGGCCGTGGGGGCAGCTCAGAAAAGTATTTGTGCCCAGACCAGTTGGGGAAGGCATCCCTGCTCAGAGGAGGGAAATACAAGTCTGCAGAGGCAGAAACGGTGCAACATGTGATTTACTTTCAGCCTCCAGCACATTTTTCTTTTCCTTCATGAACGAATTTCCAGTGAACTCTCCTCCAGTGATTTCAGTAGGCTGCCTCCCTGCTGCGCAAAAGAGTAACAGTTCTATGTGAGCCCCCCTGAGGGGAGTAAGGCAAAGCCTTGCTCACCACAGTGGCATGTGGCTGTTGACCATTTGTACTGATGCTAATGGGGAGGACATTTTCTATTCTCTTCTATTCAGACCTGGAGTAGATTTGTCTAGTTTGACGAGAAACAGTTGAAGAAGTTCTTAACCAGCACTAGCATGACTATGTTGACCAGTTTATAATAAACACTTAGGTTCCCCTCCACCTCCCCATTATAACTTCTAATTTTTAAGTAATTGTTTCCACTGCTTGGGATTGATTCAATGTAGCATAGTGACCCAACTCAAAACTATAATTTTCAGGAACTGCCTGGAATAGGCCCTTTCTTCATTTCAGAACACATCTGCAGTTTGTTAATTCCTCAAGTAAAGCTGGGGAGGGCCTCAGCTCAAGGGCCTTGAGATTCTGTCACTCAAGTTTCCTTTTGCGCATGGTCCATCAGTTTTCATGTTGGGTGGAGTCCAAGGAAGAATTTATTTTCCATGAAAATACAGGGCAAAGTGTCCCCTTACAGTCACGCTGTAACATTTTAGCATTTTTATAGCATTAGTAACATGAAAGGAAAGGGTTCTTGGTTTAGTGTCAACTCCTTTAAAGGAAATTGGCTTGTAGGCCAACTGTGCTTATCCCCTGAGTAGGAGGCCAAGTCATCATTTCCCAGTCCCTCATAGTGTTTTGTATCCAAGCAACATCTTACAAAATAGGCGGGCTAGGCTAGACGTGCCCTGGAGCTCACCCGTACCCACAGGGAATGTTCAACTTACAGTGAAAGCTCTGACAAATTGTAAATGTTTGCGTTTTTCTTCAACTCTACCTAACTATTGAAAATATTCTGGGAATTTAAGTCTTTCCCTGCTTTTCTCTAAACACGGTTTTTGCTTTAGAAAAAAGAAAGCCAGGTCTTCTTTTAACTCTTCTCCCAAAACATCAGAATTTGGTGATAAAAAAGCTCATGTTAAGAAATGGGACTAAAGGTTTTTAAAAGAAGGAATTGAGGTAAACCTTTCTAACTGGCTTTTTATTTTACTCCATTCCTAGTCAGTTATATGTTATTACTCTCTCATGAGGAAAGGAAAGCAGCAGATATTAGTTGTATCGGAATGGAATTATAAAGACATTCAGGGTCATGGCAGACTAATAGACTGGCTTTGAGATTTGGGCAATTCTGTTTTCTCCTATTTTCTACAAGCCCTACCACTCCCTGTTGTCTTACATATCTCTCACTGTAATCTACATTCCCTCTCTCAGTCTAATCTTTCTTCCTTGACACGCTGTGTGAATTTAAGTTTGACCTACGACATTATAGCTCAATTCCCATGAAGGCAAAAACCCTGCCTAATATTCTGAATTATCCAACATGGATATTTTCTAGGGTCTACTTTTTCCTAAATTATTCAACCAGGGCTTTAAGGGGAGACTTTCCTAGATAAATGTAGAAAATGTAACACATACAAGCCTAGTGGCAGACTTTTAGTCCTGAAAAGAATCAGAGAAATTATTTACTTCAATCTGCTTTTTCACAGATAATGGAGTCAGCTCAGAGAGTTAGGTTACTTACCCAAGGTCTCGAAGTTAGGACAGAGTTAGGTCTAGAAGAAGAATCTTCTTACCCTTAGTTCTCAAACCTGGGGTGATTTTTGTCCACCAGGGGACAACTGGCAGTGTATAGAGATACGAGTGGGGACAAGGTACAAGATAATTCCTCAGACGAAGACCTGCCCAGTTCAAGATGTCAATGGTGTTAAGGTTGAGAAATTCTGGGCCAAGCCTAACCAGCCCTCTTCCTACTTGAGCATGGTCTCAGCTTGCCGCACTTTTTGTTATTTCCTAAGAATTATCACTATAGAGGTCTATCACTATAGACCATCCTAACTTTAGCAAAAACAAATCAGTACATGTGCAAGTGTGCAGTGTTATTTTAATCACAAAGTTAAACTATGAATCATGGGACTGTGAGGGAAAAAATTCAGTGTATTTCCACACTTTCAAGGCTAATACCTCATTTTGACATCTGAGACCAGTCAGATGACTTTTAATCCTGTATCTTCACATCTTGTTCTTCTTAAAAACTCCACTTGCCAAACCCTTGGCTTACTTTCCTTTTCTTAAAACATGGAGAGAAATTCTCACACCATGTGGGGCTAAGGGACATGTAGAAGAGATTTTGCTAGGGGCTCTCACCTTTGGTGGGAGTTTACCTGTTTTATCTGATGGAGATGGAGGCAGGTGTAGAGTCTTGCTCCTATGTCAAAGAAGTAAAAAATTTAAGTGAGGAGAAAATACACTCATGTAAAAAAAAAATCTAATACACATACTGAGGAAACATATTCATCTGAAGAAGTATTCTCTAAAGGTTCCATCATCTCAGTGTTGACTGAGAGCTAATTTCTGTATTGATTTAAAAAGGCTGAAAAGTTCAATCTTATCCATCTGGGGGCAGAATTTTTCATTTCCATTGCCAGGAGCAGACTCCATTGTGATATTAGAAGAGGTGGGAATAGATCATGTCGTTGAGCTTCTTGTGGTGTTCTAAGAAGGTGTCATCTTTAAGAAAATATGTGCAAATGCTTCATTTCCTTGGGTGAAGCAGGTGCCATGGCATTTTGTGGTCTTATGTGATATATCCCTTTATAGTCAGTGAAGTCATTGGTTATATTGCCGAGTCACTGGATATATGTGTTTGGGTGACAGAGGCCAGGGTTATAATCTGTCCTACTGCTGAGGTCAGAGTGGGGGAGGAGAACACAGATACGGCCATTCAAAAATCATGCACCCACTCTGACACTATATTCATGTCCTAATTTTTAAAGAAACCTTACTACATTTTAGGATAAAATGAGTATTTCTCAACAAGATCAATTTTCTTGATTATTTTTGCCCCCAAAGCCAGAATTAAGTTGTATGCTCAACTAAGATTTATTTAGTCTGAGTTTTTGGATATAAAGGATCTCTTTTATCACTTTGAGGACTTGATGTTTAGTTTTCTATTTTTATGCTAATAATCTTTCATGCTATTATATCTACTATTTATTAGTATAAGTTGCTGCAAATATAGAGGAGGTATAAGTAAATCTCATTTTAAAATTCCTACTATTTCTCTTTTTCTTTTTTAGTATCCATGCTGAGAGCATACCCCTTGGGGTCTCTGCTTTTTGATTGTATTGCAGAAAGGAAAAGTCTTCAATTCACCCCCTTTCATCTCATGTTTCATTGAGAAACCCCACTTTCATTTCATGGGTTACATGTTTATGTTGGCCAACTCCCTTGGGATGTGTGGTTTACCCACTTGTTTGATCACATGTCCTACCTATTAAGATGTTTTGGGTATTCATTCTCAATATTTATTTTTTCTTTCTTTCATTCAGTAAATATCTTTTAAGGAATGTCTTATGTTCCAGGCACTGGAGTTTATATACTCTAAGTAGTCTCTATTCTCTGGCCCTAAAAATTAGCTTCACTTCAGCAGAACACACAGGTTCTCCTGCACCAATATAATGTGTGCACTGAGAGTTAGATGTGTGAGTGTGGAGACTGAACATAACCCCTCAGAGTCCAGAAAGAGAGAGAAGTACACAATCTCTTGAATGCTGTTCAAGAGAATATATGGTAGCAAATTAGTCCCAGCAACAAACTAACAACATACTTACACTTCAGGAAGGTCTTCTTGTGTTTTATGGATCCTCTCAAATTTCCATGACAAAGGAATGTCTGAATTTTGTCCTACTTTTGTTTCTTCTTGGATTCTGGGGGTCTGTATTCTGTCTTTGCCTCTCATCCATCTATCTCATTCATGATTTATCACTTTAGAGTGTCTCTAGTTTGACTCATGAAATAGCTATTTGTTGTGAAGAAGTGATATTTCATGTTTACTGCTAAAATACCCTGCTAGGGTGAGAACAAAATGGCCATATTTGATGATGAGTGATGTTAATAATAACAGGTGATTAAGAAGGGAACTAGGAAGTCCAACAAGTACATGGAAGCGTGTCTTACTTGGGCTGCTGTGTGCTCTCTCGTTTCCCTGCAGATTAATTGGCACGGCCTCTGTTGCCCTGAAGGACCTGATTGGAGACCAAAGCAGGTCACTGCCCTACAAACAGATCACCCTGCTAAACGAAAGAGGACAAGACACTGGGGTGAGCATTTCCTTCCTGTTGGATATTTTTTTAAGATTTGTTTATTTATGCATACAAGAAATGGGGTACAGCCAGAGGCATGGGGGCTAAGAGGATTCACCAGAGACAGAGTGGGGAACAGAACAGGTAGACTGACAAATACACTGCTGAGGGGAGTAGCTGGAGAGACAGGAGAGGTCTGCTGTGCCATGTAGGTAGCTCCCTGACCAGCTGAGATCAAACTCGTGCTGCAGAGCCTGCAGATAGTTTCATAGGGCTGTGCTTATTAACCTCTTGCACCACCAAGTAGGCCCCCTATTGGATGGTTTTGAAGTGTGATGGTTAAGTGAAAATTTACTAAGAAAAGAGTATGGCATTATAATTAGCTCACTACACAGAAAGCAGAAATTAGTTTTGGGATTAAACAAATTATATAGTCTAATACTCTCATTCACAGAACTAGCAAATCAGATAAATTTGATTTTCTATGACAGAATGCTCTAAGAGTGAGACCTTCTGTTGGTGTCACTGCGCATCTTTCCAGTGTGTGTTAACATTTGTGGTGACTGTCCCTCTATGTTATCACACACTCCTTGAACTGTTATATAAAGAAAACTCATTAATATTACTTTGGAATATCAAGATGCAAATATTAAGATCATTATTATTGTATTGGCAGCTGAATGTTTTCTGATCACAGCCTCTCTAGATAAGTACATATTGATATTATCTAATGTAAGATAAGAATCCTCTTGCTCATATACTGTAAAAAGGAATTGACTCAAGTATCACAGCTTTGAGGTTCCATATGATTGCGCTTAAGTGCTCATAAAACCACCATGCTTGCCACTTTAGCTCCTTCATTTTTCCTTAGCCACCTAGGCAAATAAAGAACATTTTATACTAAAAGAGACCAGTCCTGAAGGCAAGAATACAGGTCAGGCATCTCAACATCCATTAGCAATGTTAATTTTGCTGGTCTAGTCAAAACATAAAGATTTGCTGTAAGCACTTAGAATGTGGGAATCTAATCATGCTTGGAAATCAACATTCTAAGCATAAATGTAAATTCCAAATGTTGGCTATCACCCATCTACCAAAAACCTGGCTGAGAGAAATGACACTTAGGTAGGATGGTACAAGTTAGTGATTTTTCTGGCTGCTTGTTTTTAAGCACAGAAGAAAACATATGTAGATAGACCCCTGACATGGCAGAATTGTGATGAATGAGTGGAATAAGGAAAGTTAAGGGACTCAAGTCTCCCCCTTGACACCTTCCTACCCCCACCCCCCTGCTAGGGATCCCTGGATCCACCTATGGGAATCCCATTTAAAAAGCTACTGATCCAGAGATTGAGCCATTCATGTATTCTTCTGGTTTAAAATTTGATCTTTCAATTCAGTTTGGCAATTGAGCCCCTTTGTCTTCCTGCATTTCACCGTCTGAGTGTAGCCTGGCTCTTTCTAGCAATCTAAGATGCTGTTCCAGTGATCATTTGCCATGAAGCTGCTGTTAGGGACATTATTCATTTTCCTTGTTCAGTGTCTCCCAGGCCATAATCCCTACATTGACCACAGAATATGCTGATCCATGAAGAAGTATACACTGCTCAGCAGACACATGGGATATCCATTTAAATTTGAACTTCAGCTAAACAATGAATGATTTTCAGTATAAACATGTGCTAAATGTTGTGTATTATTTCTGGGATTTTATGTGGTCGTGTGGGTGATGTGTGTGCACACATGTGCATGTGTCATCCTTTCTGAAGTTGTCCTTCCTCATTTCTGCTGTGAAAATACCTTTATTTTTGAAACGATAGTAATAGTAAATGGTAGTATGTGTTTGCAAGGTACGAGTTAGCAACTCTATGTTCAGACCCCCTAACATTTTTGAACTTTTGTAGATTCATGATTTATGGAATACAAAAGTATTTCTGCCCTAATTATGCTTCCCTAAAGTATTGCCTGTGTATATTCTAGGTTTTCTTGAGAGCTCATAAATCTTTTGCCTTTTACTTTTGCCCAAGTGAGGAATTTTTAAAGGTTGAATTAATTTATCTTCTGTAAGGAACTGGCGTGTTTCTTCTTTTCTGATAATGAAATTTATATAACATTTTTGTTCTCATTTTTGCCTTGGCTCCTGGCCATCCTGGGGTCACATTTTATGCAAGAGGAATGGCAATTACCATGAACTCCATGATTTGCATAGTTGTTTCCTCTTTAATCAGGCTTGATTCCTTTTTATCATCTTATTTTATAAATCACATTGTTATATAATTTCTTCTTAGTTCCTTAAAATTTTTTGTACAGAGAAGTGTGAAAATAAATCCTAGCAATTAATGAGCAAACAAACAACTTAAGTATTTAAAAAGAACCGCTGTGCCTTTAATTCTGTGATTGGAGCCCATCTCCAGTGTAGGGTGGAGGTTAACTACAAGTTCATGCATGCTTATCTCAACTTTCTTCCAGTTTATGAGGTTGTCCCTCAGCAGCGAAACACTTGGCAATGTATTGGGTAACTCCTTTCCCAGGCTTCGGGCCTTCATACTCCACCTGGGTCACGCTGGGAAGATATGCATCATCCTCTGTTCTCCATTTCCCCTGCTCCCATCCCCCTGCTCACCTTTTCTTAGGACTTTAACTCCTGGTGATGTGATTTGCATTGAGTCCATAATGTTCCAGTGCCCTGCACTGATACTATCTGTAATGAATTATTCCACCCAGGCCACCATTGACTTGGTGATTGGCTATGAACCACCTTCAGTTCCACATCCAAATGACCCCAGTGAGACCAGCGTGCCAGGGATGGGAGGTAAGCTGACCCTTCATGAAGCCCTAGCCTACCCAAGGGAATCTCAAAGCCTTCCTTAGCATTACACTGTCTGTACCTCTCTGCTCTCCTGGACACCGACCCCATGAGGCAAGTGAAGCCGCTTTGAATCAGGACATCAAAATTGTTTACAAAATGCCCTTATTGAACAGCCTCATGGTGATTGTGTCCAGCACACAAACTCCAACAGGAAGTCCTGGGCAAGGCTTTGCTTCAGTTTGTGGCTTCCACCCTATACATATGCCCTGGTTGTGAGGTTCCAGGTGTGTACTCTAGTCTCTTCACGTGTTTCTTCACCTCTTAAATGTGCCATTACTGGGCCGTGTTCTCAGCCACCAGTGTCATGGTCAGCCCTTAGAGCACAGCTTCTTTCTCTTTGCCTTTGCCTTGACCCACATGTAACCCCCAGTCATATGCTTCCTATTCACTGCATCTGGCAGTATCAGGGATCCCAAAGAACTTGTGAAGATCTTGGCCAACTACTATTGCAGAGCCTGGTGGGAGTCCTTTAAAACCAAGGACTTCCCTTGCCCATGTATAAAGTCAATTTTCCCCTCACTGGTTTATGCCCAAGTGCCTACTCCAAGTGGCACAGAGTTGTCCCTTGAAGGGCTAGCCTTGGGTTGGAGTTCAGATCCCATTCAGTTCACTGATTGTAGCAGGGGGGATGTCAGACGATAGATTCTGGTAGGATAGTTGTTTTGGAATTGGGAGGATATGAAATTCTTTGCTGATTGCTTGTTTTCTCAATGAAATAAGAAGTAAGGTCATTAGCTGATGGTGAGAAGGACAGTGACAGGATGTCAGAAGCTTTCAAGGTGTAAATTAGGTGGAGTTTAAAAAGTAGAGTGGGGTCTCTCCGGTAGCAGAGGTTGAGCGCTGGGCTGTGAAGCTGCCCTCAGCCTCTGCAGTGCCCATTTGTTCCCCTGCTGGCCGGTGAGGGTCCCACATGGCATGCAGACCTCTCCTGCCGCACCCGCTGCTCCCTTCTGCAGTGTATTTCGTCAGTCTGCCTGTTCTGCTTCCCACTCTGGCTCTGCTGAATTCTCTCACCCTCCTGTGCTTCTGACTATACCCAGTGCTTGTATAAATAAATAAATCTTAAAAAAAAAAAAGTAGAGTGACTTGACCTTATTGGCTAATTAGTGGCCATCACACCAGGATCCAAGAGAACTTTGAAGTAGATCCAGGAAAACTTAGGAGCATGTTAGGTGATCAAGAAGTTCTGTAAGCCCTCTTAAAGTTTGTGACATTAAAGGGAGACCACTCATTAAGGTGTATGCTCTCAGCCTAGACCAGCTGCCTGAGTGAAGGGTAGAATATGTATAGAGTTAATTGAACCAGGTGAGTACAATGAACTGAGAGAAGGGATGGGGTTGAGGGTGTGTAGAGAGGGTTGTGGTATTAGACCACAAAATCTAACACAGGTTAGGAGAAAATTAAGGACATGAAGGAAGTGGAGTGGGAGAGGACAGGGTAATCTAGTGCCGATAGATTGGGGCTCCCTTTGTAGCTGCAGACTTGTGGACTGGAGTAAGAGATGGAGAAAACTGGAAAGGTACAAAAAATGCCCTCTGTAGTAGGTTGAATTGTCCCCATCCCCAAAATCCGTTTATATGGGACCTCAATATTTGACCTTATTTGGAACAAGGCCTTTACGGATATAATTAGTTAAAATTAGGGTAGACCTTAAATCCAATGACTGGTGTCCTGCAAGAGAGGTGAGGGCACATGGACAGTGGGGAGAGCACCATGTGATGAGAGGCAAAGTTGGGGTGATGCAGCTACAAGCCAAGGAATACCAAGCATTTAAGGATTCACCCATTAGAGGCATGGAAGGATTTTTTCCTAGAGACTTCCAAGGAGCATGGCCCTGCCAAAACCTTGGTTTTGAACTTCTAGGGTTTGGAACAGTCATAGAATCAGTTTCTATTTTTTTTTTTAAGGATTTATTTATTATTTATATAAGCACTGGGTACAGTCAGAAGCACAGGAGGGCAAGAGAATTCACTAGCTAGAGTGGGGAGCAGAACAGGCAGACTGATGAAATACACTGCTGTGGGGCAGCGGGCGTGGCAGGAGAGGTCTGTCGTCATGTGGGACCCTTGCCAGTGGCTGGGGATCGAACCGGCACTGCAGAGGCTGAGGGCAGCTTTGCAGCCAGCACTCAACCTCTGCGCCACCAGGGGAGGCCCAGTTTCTATTGTTTCAAGTCACCTTGTTTGTGGTACTTTGTTACAACAGCCTTAGGAGGCAAATACAGCCAGTAGCTTCCTATTCAGTTCGTAGCTTAGAGTTGCCCTCTGTGACTATGAAAGAGTCATTGTGGATTCCCTTGGCTGTGGTTGAAGCTCATGCCTGGATCTTATTAAGGGAACATGCCAAAAAACCACTAAGATTGGGTAATGAAACAACTGTGTAGGAGGGTGTGTTCAGCAGTGCCTTAAGGGCTCCCTCCACTTTTTGTGGAACACTTAGGGTAGCATTGTTTAATCCTGTGCAGCTTCCTGCCACATAAAGAAGCAGTTTCCTCCTCAAATTGCCTTCTGCTGCCATGTAGAGATTTGGGCAGTAGCCATGACTTAAGTAGATTTCCTCTGATCCATCCTTAAAGTCTAAATAACAGGAGGTGTTTCCAGAAGAAATTGGTTCTTCATGACCCGAGGTTTATTTCTGGAACAGTCAAGAATTTAATGGCCCCTTGTTTGGAGGCCAGCATCACAAAGGGGTATGTAAAGCCCCACCTGGTCCTGGGATGACAGAAGGGAGATAGTCTGAGTTGTTGGAGGAGCTTAAATCCATGTGACCCAGCCATTTTGCAGTCCAGACCAAGCTTGCAGAAGGGGAGCGTGAACTCCTTGCTTTCCTGAGGCTAGTCCAAGGATGGGAGGAGCACCCCTCTAGCTGTCTGGGTGCTTGCTCTTCCTGAGAACTGTGCAGGAGCTTTGCTAACCACTCAAAAATATGAGAGGACATGAGGAGGAATAGGAACTCAGAGTTATTTACCATTCTATGTTTCATCAAGCCCCTTCTCTGTCCTGGGATTTCTGTAAGGCATGACAGAAAGGGGGCAGACACAAGAAGTAAAGGGCATTCTTCCTGCTTCTGAGGAGTGTATGGTAGTGGAGAGGTCTGTGGGTTAGCACTAGATAAAGGCTGTGTGGTGAGGATGTAATAGAAAATATGTGGTAAATATGAGAAGGTGTGACTCACTCCATCTAGGAGAGTCAGGGAGGGTCTGTCTGGCCTAAGACAAAGTATTTATTTCATCAGGAACTTAACGCATTGAGGGACTTACTGGAGGAGAATAAGGAACAGTATTTTAATGGTTTTAGGAACACCAAGATGGGAGCAGGCAAATCCTCCTTTTAACTTCTTCAAGAACAGAGACAAAGAGATCCCAATTATCTTGCAGAGGGTAAGCTTTAAAGAGCAGTGCTACATGGCAACCTGATTGAACTATTTTTTACTAGGATGTGAGTGACTGACAGGTGACCCCATGTGGAAATTAAATATTTTATATGATTTTGCATGTAAAGGAGGGAATGTAAGTTATTGTATTTTTTTTGACAATGTGATTAGCCTTCTAGGCCCTTAATTATATTGAATTCACACTTTTTATTAGAAGAGTTAAATTTGTCAGCAAATTTCAAGAGTTGTGAATAAAAGAAAGGGAGACCTTGAGGGGGAAGTTAATTGTGTTGTTGTGTGTTTTTTAAGGAGAGAAAGCTCTGTGCATATTTGAGGGTCTCTTCACAGAGAAGAGACCATTGCAGATGTTGAGAGAGAGAGAGAGAGAGAGAGAGAGAGAG